>NW_019384573.1:11558-23911 GCF_000671375.1 Centruroides sculpturatus | reverse complement strand
ACAACTTTACAAAAAGAGAGAAGTTGCCGATCTTGCCCCTATACCCGGGGCAACTTCGTCAATTTCTCTCTTCTTGTAAAGTTGTAATTATTTTAATTATTTTTATTTCCAAACTGATTTTAACCAGTTCTATAGTAAGGTAACATTCCAATAGACAATATGCAAAGCTTTTTTTTCAGTTTACAGCAGTATTTATTACACAAAATTTAAGTAAAGCTTAACATGCCGATCTTGCCCCGGTCTCCCCTAATTTTAGCGACTATCAAGTGTAAAATATAAACTTTCTCTTATGTAAAATATTCTAATTAAACAGAATAAACCAGTAAAATAGTGTTGCTGATTCTGTTCAATAAAATTCGGGAAAATGTAATTGTGTTCGACTCGTTTTTACTTGAAACATGTCGTGGGTTCGGATCTCAACAAGAACTAATTGACACAATACTTTTTTGCATTTTATTGTTGGAATTTTAGTTTTTGTCGAGAACCGAACTCGAAACACATTTTGCAGTAGAAATAGGTTGAACTCCTATTAAGAAAAAGACATTTTTGCTCCTTCAAGTATTGTTTTTTTTTTCCCATTTATTGAACAGACATACGAACGGTATCAGTAACAAATACTGTCTTTTATTGGTTTATTCTCTTTAATTAAAAAGTTTACAAAGCCACGATGCCAAAATCCGGATAGGGACATTAACATCACTATATCTAGATCCAAATACATACCACCATATTTCCAAATAACAGCTAGCCTTGAAGCATCACTCAGATGATTTATTTTGTACACGGTGCTGTTCCATTCTCCCATCTTATACCATTCGTACAATGGTGTACCTTCAAATATCTCTTCAAACGAAAATAATTTAACCTGTACATTATCAAACATTCTAGTTAAGTTGTACGAATCTTCAAATTGATTTTGAGTGAACATTATAACAATAATATTGGATTGTAGATTATATCTAGCGGTAGATTCTACAGCACATGCTTGACGGATGGATAAATTTGCAACTCCTGTTGTCTCCAGAAAGAATATATTATGTGATTCGAATTGTGGGTTTGGCATGTTTATCTTGTAACCTGAAGAAATATTATAGAATATTACGAGCAGAAATTTACGTAACAAATCAAAGTTACTTACTTACTTACTTTTACGACTGTAGCATAATTCTTTATTTTCAGCTCTAAATGAATATCNAAACACATTTTGCAGTAGAAATAGGTTGAACTCCTATTAAGAAAAAGACATTTTTGCTCCTTCAAGTATTGTTTTTTTTTTCCCATTTATTGAACAGACATACGAACGGTATCAGTAACAAATACTGTCTTTTATTGGTTTATTCTCTTTAATTAAAAAGTTTACATATGTTTTTAATTATTTATATATTTTACTATATTGTATAATTGTATTTTTTTTAATATTGTTACACATTTAACTGTTTCTTTATTGTTATATTTTATAGAACTGTTTTACTTCCAATTCTTTATATTGTTTCGCATTCGACTTTATATTATTTCAAAAATTCTTATATTCTAATATTAATCATTACAATTTTATATTTAAAATTTTATATTATAAACCGATAGTAATGCAAACAAAGAGGGAAAGATGGATATTTTTCTAGAAAAAATAATACATAATTTAATGAATTTTTAAGAATAAAATTAAATATGAATATGAATTTAATTACAATTAAATAATTAAGGAAAGTTTACTTCTTGGAAATTCCAATAAAATTGCGAGAAACTTCCTAAATAACTAGACACATAACCAATTGAATTTCGTCTTACATCGGTTGTCTAGGAGAAGATTTCATTAATGGTATAGGCATGACAAAATTCCCATTGTTATACTATTTATCGAATCATCTATTAAGGATCGAACTTAGAAACCGAAAACAGTCTTATAGTGTCATTGAATGGATCGAACCGAAAGTCTATCTCCTGTTAATTACTGGTTCGAGTCTGGTCCAATAGCGTGAACGTTTAGAACTGGTGAGAGTAATTGAATTGCCGGTCGTCTGACTTTTAACGCAACGACGAAAGTGTTAGAACCAATAGACTGTTAGGTTAAACGGAGATACGTGAAAGGATTAGAGAGGTCATATCTGATGACATTAACTGAACATTAGGCATTCCGCTCACATGAATTACATGTTGAAACAGTGTCGAGTTGAATAAGATACCTTTTGATATTTCTCTATCTACTACGCTGTGTTCAACGTTAAATCTACAATGAATTAATTTATGTATCTGATGGATCAACGATGTATTTTCACGCAATGATCCCTTTATGTACGAATTATGTCCTTGATTAAATGAACGTTTTAACAACTAAAGCGTAAAGTTGCATCCGTTGATAATAAATATACATTATAGTAGTCTTCCTCCTATCGTTGCTACATAAAGATAACACGTAGCATCATTTTAAAACTTACGTAGATACAGCTTTACATCTTTTAATATTATAATAAAAGGGCGCCTTTAATAAATATAGTTCATATATAAGTTTTCTTAATAATAGCTCGAGTATCAGAAACACTTAAGTTAGATATAGCGATGTTATCTATCAAGAGTGCATTCCTTCTTCCTTGCATTGTCAGGAATGCTGCTTTTTCCTACTCTATATTGACATCTTCTACTGCATCCGGGGATGCTTCCTTCTTACAACTTTCTTATTTTTTTATCCCCTTCCTCTCTCCATCTTTCGTTTTTTGGTCCTACGGTTCTGGAAGTTATACAAGTCTTTGTATTCTTTTCCAATTTTGATCGTCTCTTTAGACGTTTCAAGGTTGATACAAGACCACTTGACTAAATTCTGATGTTGGATGTGATATATACACAGTGTATGAACATAATATTCTTTCATTCTGCTATAGTAAACAATTTTTTTGAGAGAGATTATAATACACAAATTTCTCTTAAATAAGTGGAAAGAATTTCTCTATTATACAAATAAATATTTTGTATAATTTTTATAATATATTCTGCACACTTTTATATTATTNAATTCCAAAAAAAAAAAAGTGAGAAATTAAAAGAGTTTAAAGTCACAAACTAAGCTGATTACTTCACAAATATGAGTTAAATCTCTTTACATGTCAAATTACTACGTAAGAATCGGGGGGGACTCTTAAACAAACAATTTTAAGTAGGAAAAAATACAAATTTTTACTTGAATTTTATCTTAGATAACATCTAACATTAGTTATTTATAGTTTTAATAAGATAAAATTAGGAATTTTTCGTTCATTAACTCGTTTTAAAGCGTGTAAAAGTTTATAGAAGTGAACCGAAGCGAATGTACTGTAAATCGAAAACATATCACATGTTTACTAAGTTGAAAATGATAGTTGAGAATCACACAATTTCATCCCATAGGTCATAATGATCAACTTGCAGTCAATGTTAGTAGAGGCGTGGAGATCCAGAGGGATCCAGCGTCATCAGTTAGTACCCTCTGCGGGTGTTCCAGAATTGAAATGGCACCTGAGGTTTCTAGAATGTAGTAATAAACTTGGTAGTAGTATCAACTAAAACAACACCTGTAGTGAAAAGGGGATAGGATGTTAGTCGTAACGATTTTAAACGTCGATTAATTTAGTCATATCAACATTTATTTCATCCCACATTTTCTTACTGCTCTTTAAAATCTTACTTTGCCTTATCTTTTGCAATTTACTCGTGTTCTTTAGATTATTTTGCGATTAAATGTAACGAGATTTTGTTTATGAATACTCCCGTGTTGTAGATTTTTAATTATATTCTTTATTAGATTGTGAGGTTAATTCATCGTTTTTATAACGATTATTTTACATTTGTCTTATGCATTTTTATAAATAAATACGTTAAATAATATAAAAATAAATACGTAATTTAATTTATCTACTTTATGCTGTAGAGATTTGATTATTTTCTTTGATAGATCGTGAGGTTTATTAATCATATTGTGTAAAGATTTTTGCACTTATTTTATACATTTTTATAAATAAATATATATCTTTTAGTTGAATTAATCTAAAATTGAAATTTTCACCCTTACAAACAAGATTTAAACTGTATAAAAGTAGGAAAAAAATTGATTTAACAGAATTGAAATGGCTTTAACATGAAATCAAGTTGAAGATCGAATTGGAAATTTCAGGAAGGAAGGGGAAAAAGTGTATATATATATAAAAATAAAAAAAAAATGACAGCTATTTCACGAGATGTAACGTCTGTTCCAAGACAAGAGGACAATATATTCTATACTTCTATGCATTGGATAGAGAAGTGGTACACACAGAACTTAACCTTTCTACGAAATCTCGTGGGTATTTCTCGCCAGAGGGTGAGTGCCAAGAACCGGATACCAAAATGATGGTTATAAAACGTATACAACTTTTGATATGTAGAAAGTAGAAGTGGTTTAAGTTAGAGGAAGGCACAAGACGTTACTTTTGATATCTGTACTAAGCTTTTACCCAGACATCACTTCTCAACCTTTTCTGTATATACACCCCTATCTAAACTTTTGAAAGGAGGTAAAAAATATATACATACATACAAATTTAGGAATATTTATAAAATATGCAAATATTTATTTTTTTCTTGTAAGTAGAAAGCATAATGGAAAGAAATATTATCGTTTGATTCGAGGATTATTGTTATCTCTTACGAAATTTAAAACGTGTTATGAGTAAAGATATCAATTTCTTTTGTTTGTTTCTATTGTTACGAGTTGTGAATGGAAAATTTCTTCCTTTTCTTTTTTAGGGTTTTAACTTAACGAAAATCTTGATGAAAAACGTGAAAAAAATTCTTATGTAATTTTCATTTTATAATACGAAAATTTGGATTAAATATCTTATTATTTTCATATATATTTTTCAGTGTAGTAACCTTATTCCACCAGTCGTAAATGATGAAAGATTTATACAAATTGCACCATCTATCTTCTGTACGTTGCCATATTCTGATTGTAAACGTTAGCAGCAGAGAAAAATAAATGGTGAGAATCAAGCAATCAGCAATGTTTTCGAGAACGTGTCCACCTTTTTTCTATTGTTTATAGAAAGTGAATTGATACATTGCTTTAATCTAACATAAAATCCATTTTTCATTGTCTCTATATATTATTTTTCATATGCTGTAACTAAAGAATTCATGGTTAGGATGCTATATATATGTAGTTTTCAATAGAGTTTCTCGAAGAATTTCGTGAAAAATCCACATATAATATTTAAATTTTAATTTATACGGTATTTTATAGTAACAAATTTATCAAAAATAAGATTTTACAATCTTGTATTTATATAATTTACTGTGCATTTTGATTACATAAAGAAAAAGTATGCTCTTACTTAATACATTTATCATAGATAATATGATTTTTTTACAATAAAATTAATGGTATATTAACCAAGAAATGATGCAAGTTACATAGCTACATTAACTAGAAAATATCCTCATAAAATCCATTTATAAAAAAGGATCTTTATCCTTCATACAGAAATAAATTAAATTAATAATCAAAATATTCATTAGAAAAATTCTTATATATCTATTTAATTTAGATGATAAAAATGTTTATAAATAATGATATACTGCCAAGAAAGAAAAATAGACAATAATGTTGATAAAGAGATAAAGAAAAGGTAGAAAAACTGTGTAAATATGATGATTTGAAGCAAAAAAGCAAAGAATGTTTATAATTATAATGATATACAACATAGAAAAATATTTAATGATGATGATGATGATGTAGAGTAGTAATTGAGGAAAATATGCAGTGATGATAATGAAAAACAAGAGTAGAAAATATGTATAGTTATGATAATTTAAAACAAAAAATCAAAAAGATATATAATAAAAAATGATATAAAACAAGAAAAAAACATGTAAAACAGAGTAAAAAAACGATAAAAACAAAATAATTATAACGGTGCAGAACGAGAAAGAATACTATTGAAGATGATGTAGAGTAAAGAAAACATTAGAGTTAAAAAAAAATTAAGAAAATATAAACGTTTAAAATCTCGATATATAAAAATAAGAGTATAAAGTATGGGGAAGCAATATGTTACGATATTCTTTGGCATTATTGACAACAAATAGAATATCCAGTTTTGACTTTAACTCCATTAAACCTTAAGTTAGATCATATGAAATATTGTTCGATAGTTTTCAAAGACAGTACTTGTATCTTCCTGTATGTCTGTCAAAATCTTTCGTCAGACATGACGGATGGTCAGTGAAAGAGCATTTGCCGATTCTGCAAAAAATCCGATTTAGAACACTAAGGTCACTTATATGCTATGCCCTTTCGCCATTCACTTACTATATTTAAAAGTTTTCAAGGGGGAATATGAAATAAAATTTTTAAGGAAAAAAAAAAGTTTATAAAATTTTATANTTTAAAAAAAAAAGTTTATTAAAAGTAATTTTAAGATGCTCAAGAAAATAAACATAAACTATTGAAAGAATACATAACAGAATTTTTAATGGTTAAACATTTTAAGAACTTACATTGTTTATGGTTAAACATAATCCTTACGTTTTAGCCTCTAGACTTTTCAATCTTTGACAAGATTCTCACATAACAGCTTTTAAAAGTTTAAAATGAATATAAGGTTTTTTCTAAAAGGTAAACAATGTCTTAAAGAAAACCATGCTTAACATTTTATATCTCAATCTGTCACTTATACTATTTTTATTTTTTTTTAACTTTTTTAAAAGTTACAGCCAACAACACTCATTAATGAATACAAGTACTGAAGCACCAATGAGCATCTAAAGTGTTTATTATTCATTACACAATAATCGTTTCCTTTTATAGTAGCTAAATGAAGGTACTAATTACTATACGCAATATCGTTGTTATAAAGAAGATAATTTGGTTTCTTTGCATAAACAAACAAATTCTTAAACATGAAACATTATTCTTTAAAGCTTAACTTTAAGAATAATTAAATAACTTAATGTTTTTTGTGTGTTAAATGTATTAAATTTTATTTTTTAAAGGTTTATTCTATGTGTAAAGTGCTTAAAATTACAGTTTTTTACTCTTATTTTTTTATAATCCATTCTTTTGATGAGTGCTTTTGTAGAAATGTTCCATTTAAAAACGTTGATTTATATTGGAAAACATAACACTGGAATCGTGTTAAAGCATTTAAATGAGATATTTTTATATGAAAATCAGTTAAAATTACTTTTAAATTTAGTTTATTAATACATTTCCCTCTTTATGAGTACATTTATATTAAAAAATTCAATTATATTTAACTTATTAATTGTAGGTATTTCTATGTGTAAACTGCTTAAAATCTCAGCTTCCATCTTTTTATAATCTACACTCTCGAAGGTGTTCTTAGAAGCACTCCATTTATAAAGCGTTAATTTATACAGAAAAAAATACTATACTAGAATTGTATTTAACTTATTAAATGTAGGGTATTGACAATAGATAAATGCTTCAAAATATTATTCTCATAATGAATTACATTAAGAGTGTAATTACTGAGTGACTATCTGAATAATGATTCTGTTTGAGTAACTATCTGTGAAAATGATGATGATAATTGCAATGGTAACTTTAGGCGAATTACATTTAGGGTATTAATTGTTCTAAATATCTAATTAGGAAGTTTAGTTGTAGAAACACACTATGACAATCGACATGTACCGATATGGATGTCTCATAGTTACAGGTAAGGTCATTTTACTTGCATGAGTATAGTTAAATATGTGAAATTTAACGTGTTGTATGTGTCTATATGGGTGCATAAACCATTTGAATCATAAAATTAGCCTTTCTATGTGTAAAATATGACTAAACACATCATAATGTACGTGAAAATTTAGATAAAACATTAACTTTAGTGTAAGCTTCTTATAATAACAGAACAGAAAGCAGAATAATAGTAAGAATTTTAAGTTTTTCTATAATTAAAATTGTGCTAAAACTAAATTTAAAGCAAATTTAGACTCTAAAATTTACAAATTTATCAAATTTTACATATAAATGTATGCATTTTAATTAATATTAAGAGCATATCTATGTACTTACGTTAATTATACATGATTTAAATTCACTCATCTCAACTTTATTCTGACATAAGGGTTAATTGAGTTTAGATATAAAAGATAAAATTAATTAAAGTTTTAAATTTTCTTAAACAATAAAGTAAAAGATTTAGTTTAAACTTTAACCTTTAATTATTATTATTTTTTCCTAAAGTTTTACCTTTAAAATAAATGAAGAAATTTAGTTAGATGCTGTATTCACTTTTACAGAGAAAGAAAAGCATTATAAAGTTGATGATAAAACAAGAAAATGTGCCATTTAACATTATGAACCTCATTATTTTCTAGGGGATAGATAAATGAACATGAACTTTAATTAATTACACCTGACATTAATTGTAGAGTTAAGACAAATCGGTTCGTTTTAAACTGATTTTACGTTTCTACCAGACAATAAATGTTTCCACCCTTGTACACTCCTAAGCTTCACCATGTAATGACAGTTTTGCTAGTTATTTGAATGATACATGACAAATGATGCAGAAAAGCAGTGCTAAAAATTGCATTATGTCAGTGAATAATATCAGCATCAATTCAGTATTCGATTTTAACTTTAATGATTGTTATTAATGGATAAAGAAGAGCAAGAGAGAATTTAAATGTATACACAACTAAAAAATATTGAAAATATATTCTATTGTAAACACGAACGGATCACGTTATGTAAATATTTCTAGATTACAAAGAGTATGTGAATGTAATCTCGGAATGTGAATTATCTACCTGCATTAAATGATTCCATCGATATATTAATAATAATGGAATTTTGCGAGAAAATCTATTAACGAAAATATAATTAAAAATTAAACAGTAATAAAGCATTTATTTTTTTAAAAAAAATTATGTAAATTTTGAAGTGAAAAGTTATATTTGTGTTGTAAACATATATCAAGAGATCATTTATTATGAAAAAAACGCTAAAACGAGATGTAATTTGATTACATAGAAGAAAAAATAGTGTAATTAAATAGAAAAAAAATTTAGAAAAAAACAAAATACAGATAAACTTCAGAATGAGGCCTTCCATCTCAATTTTCGACACGATATCCTTCCACTTCAATCACTATTGCATTTATAAAATGGTATAATCTTTAATTTTCTCTCTCTCTCTCTCTCTCTTAATTTTTTTTCTTAATGGACTATTTTACAAACTAGATTCAAAACCTGCTCTTTTATTTATATTAATGAATGTTTGATTGATTAATGATTTAACGTAATTTTTTAATACATCTAATGTGTTCAAACAACCGCGTGTAGCATCCATTAATATCAATATAATTTATTCATAAATGGAATTTTTAATAGAACTAATTTATCAATTCGATAAAACAATACTTTTCGGATGCCTACTATCCATCACCTGGACTACAACAATGCTTTCATCTAGCATGACAAATATCGCCATATCAAAAATAAATGTTCAGGCTGCACGTATGCTCCTTNGCCGAACCATTACGCTATTATAGAAAATAATATGATTTTAACCATTAAAATTTGATATGTTTTTTTTTCCTTTGAAAAATATTAAAAAATTGTAATTTTACCTATTACTTTTTTTATTATATTGTTATTATTTTGTAAATTTTCCTTTCATCACAATCGTAACTCTAAGGATGCTAATTTTAATAGAATAAAAGGTAAAGATATTGATTTATTTTTGCATAACAATAATGGTAACAAGCTAAGTACATATTGTTTAATATCATTTGAAAATTTCAGATAACCTAATTTTTTAAGTAAAAAAAATGATTTTATTCTCAAAGATAGTGTTGTGTATAGGCCTAAATTATTTTAATTTGTAGAAAGGATGTTAGAGAAAATGATGCAATGCTTAAGAAGGAAAACTAATTTTTCAATGATGTTAGAGTACAATAATAACTAGGATAGTCTTTATTATTAAGTATAATTTAAATTAATTTTAGAAATTCACTTCTGGGACTTAAATAATTTAAGGAAATTATTTCGATCCAAACGTAACGTGACAAACAAGCATAACGAGATTGTGATAAATGAACTTATTAGAATGAAGTTACTTAGAATCTAGAAGTTTTGTTTCAGTTAGAAAAGACTGTTTTCTCATTTGGAACGAATAATAAGAAGAAGAAAATGAAGGGGGAAAAAATAATGTGAAAAAGCTGCTTTGTGTTTGGAAATTAAAAATTAAGATCACAGTTTTTCTAGAGAAAAATCGATGTGGTTGGTGTGGACAAGAGAAAAATTCTCTCTCCACTACAAATTACACCAAGGTGATTACAAAAAACTGGCTTGCATATCAATGAAACATTCGCTTTAATTTCGTTCATGAAGATAGAAGAAGCAAGGAACATACTGGCCATTTACAAATATATTTTTCAAACAAATGATTAGTGAAAATTGGCAGAAAAATGTTAACAGCTGGCGTTAGAACTTTTTTAAATTAGCGAAGTGCTTTCCTTTAAGAAACACAAGAGGTACTTAACATTTCGATCGAAAAATCTTTTGCAAAATGTCTTTAATGTAAGATTTTATATATTTTACAGGAAACTTGAACTTAATTATATATATAAATTAATACATCAAAGTAATTTATATTTTAAAATCTTAAAAATTGTACGTTTAAAAATAAACCGGATGAATGAATGCTTCTCCTTATAGCATTTGGTTTTCCTTTACTATCAAGAAATTGAAGACAAGGATAAACAAAGTACTTTAAAGTTAAAAATGTTTAATAAATTTTAATATAAAATAGAACTAAATTTTACATCTTTTATCTTATTTTTTAGCAATTATTATATATTTTTAACGTTAAAATAATTCTTAGAATCGAGAAAATCTTTACGTTATAAGTTCTATTAAAGAACGAATAAATAAACTTTTAACTAAACATTTTGACACTATTAATAATATAAAATTGATTAAATTTTAAACAAAATTTTGTGCAGAATTAAAATATTCGAAATAAATGAGATAAAATTCAAGTTAAATTCGATGAATACTTCATCTCATAACAGATGCTATCTTCCTGTTTGACATTATTGAAGAAGAGAAAGTTAAATGAGGTATCTTGACCTCTTTTGACCATTCTCATGATTTATAGAGATATCAAAGTCAGAAAAAAAGGGAAAGAAGAGAAAAGAATAAGAGAAAAAAAAAAGATTCTATTCCTAGCTTATGTTCAATATTGCACGATCACGTTTGTTTACATTTATATATATTATTCATTTATATTATCTACTTGTATACATTCTCTTACAACGTTACAACTCAAATTTATAGAAAATTTTATTTAATTCTATTGTTTCTTACACACATGAAACGAAATTAAAACGAGAACATTTAAAATATTCCTTGAAAATTATTCACCTGATAAGTAATTAAAATTATTAGAGCATTACTTTATTCTATATAAACTCTTGCAAACTAATTCTAAAATTAATCTGTGTTTAATAAATAGAATTTCATTTTTCGTAAGATATATATACACACTTAGAAATGGGCTATTAAACTTATAATAACATAAATGCGAATTTGAAAATTAGCGAGTAAGATTGAAAAGTGCAGAATAAATGTCAAGAAAGATCTGCATTAGAAATTTGTAGTTGTTGCACGAAATGGAGTTAGAACATACATTAATTATCTTACCCAATATCAACATAAACGCCTTCTCATTTCATCGTCATTAGAAACGATCCCAAAGATTTGAAAATTTAATGACACCGTAAGGAATTCCATTCATATCATAAACTAATAGCGAAAATGATAGATTCTGATACCAAATTATAAACAATGGAAGATGTGTATATGTATATTTGTATATAACTCATGTCGTAGAAGTTTAATTATAGTCTTTGGTAAACCATAAGGATAATTGATCGTTTCATATGAAGATTTTGCATTTATTTTATAAGGAAATATATATATATATTTAATATAAAAGGAAATATATATATATATTTCCTTTTATAATAAATTTATTTAATACATTTAACCCGTGTTGTAGATTTTTAATTATATTCTTTATTAGATTGTGAGGTTAATTCATCGTTTTTATAACGATTATTTTACATTTGTCTTATGCATTTTTATAAATAAATACGTTAAATAATATAAAAATAAATACGTAATTTAATTTATCTACTTTATGCTGTAGAGATTTGATTATTTTCTTTGATAGATCGTGAGGTTTATTAATCATATTGTGTAAAGATTTTTGCACTTATTTTATACATTTTTATAAATAAATATATATCTTTTAGTTGAATTACTTACTTTTTTAAATTATAAAATATTTTTTATATTTAATTCTAGTA
>NW_019384573.1:4685-11194 GCF_000671375.1 Centruroides sculpturatus | reverse complement strand
ATATATACATTATATATATATATATATATATATTTTAAATTTAGAAATGAATGAAGATGTAGATGATTAAGAGGAGGCATCTTTTGTTTGATGTTTGTATTAATTAATTTTCTTTAAAAAAAAAAGTTTATTAAAAGTAATTTTAAGATGCTCAAGAAAATAAACATAAACTATTGAAAGAATACATAACAGAATTTTTAATGGTTAAACATTTTAAGAACTTACATTGTTTATGGTTAAACATAATCCTTACGTTTTAGCCTCTAGACTTTTCAATCTTTGACAAGATTCTCACATAACAGCTTTTAAAAGTTTAAAATGAATATAAGGTTTTTTCTAAAAGGTAAACAATGTCTTAAAGAAAACCATGCTTAACATTTTATATCTCAATCTGTCACTTATACTATTTTTATTTTTTTTTAACTTTTTTAAAAGTTACAGCCAACAACACTCATTAATGAATACAAGTACTGAAGCACCAATGAGCATCTAAAGTGTTTATTATTCATTACACAATAATCGTTTCCTTTTATAGTAGCTAAATGAAGGTACTAATTACTATACGCAATATCGTTGTTATAAAGAAGATAATTTGGTTTCTTTGCATAAACAAACAAATTCTTAAACATGAAACATTATTCTTTAAAGCTTAACTTTAAGAATAATTAAATAACTTAATGTTTTTTGTGTGTTAAATGTATTAAATTTTATTTTTTAAAGGTTTATTCTATGTGTAAAGTGCTTAAAATTACAGTTTTTTACTCTTATTTTTTTATAATCCATTCTTTTGATGAGTGCTTTTGTAGAAATGTTCCATTTAAAAACGTTGATTTATATTGGAAAACATAACACTGGAATCGTGTTAAAGCATTTAAATGAGATATTTTTATATGAAAATCAGTTAAAATTACTTTTAAATTTAGTTTATTAATACATTTCCCTCTTTATGAGTACATTTATATTAAAAAATTCAATTATATTTAACTTATTAATTGTAGGTATTTCTATGTGTAAACTGCTTAAAATCTCAGCTTCCATCTTTTTATAATCTACACTCTCGAAGGTGTTCTTAGAAGCACTCCATTTATAAAGCGTTAATTTATACAGAAAAAAATACTATACTAGAATTGTATTTAACTTATTAAATGTAGGGTATTGACAATAGATAAATGCTTCAAAATATTATTCTCATAATGAATTACATTAAGAGTGTAATTACTGAGTGACTATCTGAATAATGATTCTGTTTGAGTAACTATCTGTGAAAATGATGATGATAATTGCAATGGTAACTTTAGGCGAATTACATTTAGGGTATTAATTGTTCTAAATATCTAATTAGGAAGTTTAGTTGTAGAAACACACTATGACAATCGACATGTACCGATATGGATGTCTCATAGTTACAGGTAAGGTCATTTTACTTGCATGAGTATAGTTAAATATGTGAAATTTAACGTGTTGTATGTGTCTATATGGGTGCATAAACCATTTGAATCATAAAATTAGCCTTTCTATGTGTAAAATATGACTAAACACATCATAATGTACGTGAAAATTTAGATAAAACATTAACTTTAGTGTAAGCTTCTTATAATAACAGAACAGAAAGCAGAATAATAGTAAGAATTTTAAGTTTTTCTATAATTAAAATTGTGCTAAAACTAAATTTAAAGCAAATTTAGACTCTAAAATTTACAAATTTATCAAATTTTACATATAAATGTATGCATTTTAATTAATATTAAGAGCATATCTATGTACTTACGTTAATTATACATGATTTAAATTCACTCATCTCTTAATTTAATTTAAAATAGTTAAATTATTAATTTTTTGATTAAAAAATAGATAATTAATTATCTTAAATACAGTTTGTACTATATAATTAATTTGTCATTTAATTGACGTATAAAATTTATTTACTTTAATAATTAATTCAAGTAAGTAAATAAAACATAAAATTTGTTTCTTCGATATGAAAATGTTCCTGTTTCTAGTACGAAAAATACAGTTTGTAGTGAAAATGCTCTTGTTTCCAATACAAAAAAAGAATTTATTTTCTTTAATACAAAATTTTCCTGCTTCCAACGTGAAAATTTTCTGCCTTTAAATTGAAAATTTTATGTTTCCAACTTATTTCTTTAGTATAAGAGATTTTTATTTTAAACTATAAAATTTTAATTTGTTTATATGATGTAAAAATATTGTGTTTCTAATATATAAAAAAATTTCTTGTGTGTGTGTTTTTTTAAAATAGGAAAACTTGCCTGCTTCAAAGTAAAAATTCAATTTGTTTCTTCAGCATAAAAATTTTTCACATTTAAACACGAGAATTTCAATTTATTCCTTCGACGTGAAAATTTTTCTGTTTTCAATATGAAGGATGAAAATTACTCTCTGAATATTAAAATCTTTTTGTTTCCAATAGTAAACATTCGTTTATTTCGTAAACTTTTTTTTCCAATTTCGAAACGTAGAAAATTCGATTTGTTTCATCGATATAAAAATTTTCCAATTACTAACATAAAAAAAGCTCATTTTTCATTTTTTTTCCAACGAGAAAAATTCATTATTTCGAACACGAAAACTTCAAATTTCTTCTTCAACGACGATGAAATTAGTCGAATTTCTTGTAAACAATTTAAGAAACAAAACTTTCAAAATAACGAGCAATTATTTATTGTGACAACATCACAATGCAGGATTGCAATTTTAATCATCTTTTCATTTAAAAATAAAATCACGTAACTTCCGTTCCAGACCGGAATTCCGTTAATCGGGGGGGTCTCCGGTTCCTAAGCTTCACCTGGTCTGGATTTTAGTAGTGTCTTGCTCCTGTAAATCATACTTCTCCCGATAGCAACCGAGACTTGCCTGTCATCTATCTAGCTCTGTACGCGAGAAAATTTTGAATTGAAATCATGCGACTTCCGGTCTTTACCGAAAGTTCGTATGTAGCTAATGGAGATGAAAATCGAGAGCAAATATGAAAAGCTAGATGAAAATCGAGACACTGAAAATGTATAAATATGCAATTTGAAAATTGCAGCCCAACTAATTCACGTTATATCATGTAAAATTGAGAATTTAAAAATATATATATATATTTATAAAATAGAATAAAAAAGAAAACTTATTTAATTTGCAAATTCTTTAGTAGAAATTGCTTAAGATATTCAAATCTCATTGAAAAGTGACGTATTCAATAAAGTCAAAGAGAGAGAATTTATTGATTGGAACCGTTTTTAAATCAGGTTCGTCATGCATAGCATGACATTTCATTACACCCTGCAATCATTGTCTCTTCCCTCTTCCAATATTTTATGAGCCATCACTCTAATAATTCTGATTTGTCTTTGAAAAGTGCTGAACAACTAGCTCTGATACATCATACATTATACCATCTATTGACATAATGCCAGTACCAACGATAGCTTACTGTGTATATATACATACAAGAAATCGAAGACTCGTTATCTCTCTGGTAGATTTCCAAAAATTTTTCTACCTCAAGGATAAACATAGACTATAAGAATACATTCAACGTTATTAATATTAGAGTCGAGGATTAATTAAGTTGTCAACTTATGAATGATGAGTGAGAAACCTTCAAAATTTTCTCCATTCGTTTCCATTTTTCTCAATTTTCACTTGGATTTTTATTATTATTATTATTATTATTATTATTTTATGTAATTATTCGATTATTATAATAAAATTAAAATTTTAGTAGGAAGGTTTAGTTTTAAATAGGAATAAATTGAATTTATTTCCTTATTTTTTTTTTTTTAGGTTGAGAAAAGAAAAATTGTATTTTCTCCCTCTTCTTCCTCCCTTCCATTTAAATTGTATGTTTTTTTTAAGATGAGTCGAAATTTAATTTGTTATTTATTATATGCTAAATTTTGTTTTTGTATATTGAAAACTTTTATATTTTTTAAAGTGAAAAATTTACTGAATTTTTGTTTAAGTGATGAAACTCAGCTTGAATTTTTCCAACGAAAGTTTGGCATTCTTAAATTTCATCTTTCTTTTTTCCTGTTTTTTAGTATGAAAAGTTTAATCTGATTTTCATCGTAAAAAAAAGAAGTTCTAGTATTAAAATTTCATTGTTTTTCAACACAAATAACTAGAATTTGAATTGAAAAAAAAAAATCAGTTTTCACAATTTAAACAGTAAATTTCTATAAAAATTCATTAAATCTTTTTTTAAAAAATTGATTTAATACTCGAAAAAAATATATTTAATTTTTAATATAAATAAAAATAAATTATTTATGTCTTATAGATTAAACTACGATTTATAAAATGACATTTCTCTACCCTCTCTTTCTATATACGGTATATATTCACATCTTACACTATTATATATATATAGAATAATTATTCAATATTCTAAAAATAAACCTGAAAAACTTTATATTTTTTGATATATGATTTTTTATAGTAGATGATACGTTATGTATCGCTAACGTTGAGTATTGTACGACAAAAATTCAATCAATTTACAGACGAATGAAACGTTTCACGGTTTTGGACGTAATGATTAATGGTGGGAAAATATGAAGAAACATCTCGTCAAGCATCTACAAAAGCATGCGGTACTTTGCTGTCAAAGAATATGCTTCTCACCACTTGAGAAATGGAGTCTGCGAATTTATGATACAATTATCATCTCGTATTCTTTGTACTCTTCGTGACACAAACGACTTTCTATAGCTAAAACCTTTAACTTTTTCTTTGATATTTTTGTTAACATTTCATTTTCTTGACCTGTCTTTTATTCAAGATTTTCACTTTTTGAATATAAATTTTCTTTTTTAAAGTTTAAACTTTATAATAATAATTCTATTAAGTATTTATTTAACGGTGTAAAATAAGATATTTTTATGTTAAAAAAATGAAAAATGAAACCGTTTTTTTTTGCTGTATTTTTGGCAGGAAATCTGACATTAATTATACGCTGGAAAGATTAATTTTATCGCTATTTACAATTATTTTATTGCTAAAATGTGAAATTTTCTTGATTTTATACGTTTTAAGTATTATGTTTTTTTTAATATTTTATTTAATTTTTAATGATAATTTAGCGTATAAAATGATAATTTTCTCGCTGAAGGCTGAGGAACATACCGCATTTAATATTTAATTTTCATTGTCAAATGAAAATATTTCTCCATAAATATATATTTTATAGATTTTAAACATTATATTTTTAAATATTTCACTAAATTTTTAATAATATTTTAATGCGTAAAGTCTCAACTTTCTTTCTAAGCAAACAAACTTTATCACTTTGTCTGTTTAATTTTTATTATTAAATATAAATATTTTTTGTGTATATGTATTTTATAGATGTTAAAGATAATATATTTTGATATTTTATTAAATTTTTAAATGATATTTTACTGTGTAGATTTATTTATTTTTTTTTTTTTTTTATTAAATTTTTAAATGATATTTTACTGTGTAGAAGCGAGAAAGTTGTCACTTTATCTGCTTATCGATCTTACGTTTAATCGATACATTCAAATCACGTCAACCGTCATCTTCTGACAATCATTCGAAATTCCTAAGCAATTAGCATGCGGCTATTTTGTAAACAGAATTATAATATAATCAGTTGACTTTGGAGAGTTAAATTAATGCTAATGTTAATCTATGGTTTGCTACAATACCTTATATATATATATATTCGAACATCCAACGTGTGTGCTTGTATATATATATAGTTTAAGTATATATAAATGATAAATATGTTTATAAATTCCATATTTTTAAGCTTAGAAAGTGTTAAATTATGTTAAATCTTGTAAAATATATGTATAAATTTACTTTATCTTAGATTTTCTTTAGATTTTCAACGATACAAGTTAGATTGAAGATGCAAATTAGTGTAAGATGCTGTTTGTCGTAGGAGTAAAAGAAATGGTTGGAGGGGGTTGAAAAACTTTGATACAAATCGATAAATGTTTTTTTTTTTTTTTTTTAATTTTGTTTACAGGAAATTATGTAAGTGTAATAAATTTCTGGTTATCTATGCAGATTTTACGCAAGGGAAATCAAACTTTCAATGAATTGTAAAGACAAATGTTATTGAGTCACAGTTCTAATTAGACCTTTGTGTATCTTTCTAAATTAGGCACGAATGAGGATTATCTATATACTAAAACTTATCCTAAGAGTTAGTTACTTTAACATGACAGTTCCTTTTATTAAAAAAAAAGTATTTCTTAATTAATTTTTATCTTAAATTTTTTCAGGATTTTCTGTTTAATTTTGCTATTTTCAATTAAGAGATAAACTAAAGTTATAATTTTTTTTTTGTCTTTTTATAAAAAGAAATCAATAGATAAAATTTAAGAATGCTTAATCTCATTAATCACAGATTTCTTAACTTTTAAAAAATTAGGAAAAAGGAAGAAAGAAAATATTATAAAATAAAGAAGAAATTTCGTTTCTTAAATGAGTGATGAAAGAAATGTCGGTGAATTGTATAATGCAAA
>NW_019384573.1:0-4554 GCF_000671375.1 Centruroides sculpturatus | reverse complement strand
AATTCTTTTATAAAATATCTTTAATTATCTTATAAAATATTAAATATAATCGACCAAAAACGCTTAAAAATCATTTAAAAATTCTTCAAATTATTTTTATATATATATATTTTTTTCTTATTAAAATTAAAATTTTTATAACTTCAGTTAATTAAAATAAAATATTTTTTCAACTTATAAAATGTTATATAAAAATTATATTTAATTACGGTATATTTAATTATTTAATTAAAAAACAAAAATAAAATTCCATTCTTGCAAACTAAATCACGCAAATATTCGATAGAAAGTTAAATTATTATAAGTTACAAAGCATAACTTTTATGTAATATAATTAATAAGTAATTTATCAGTTGTCATTTATATTAAATTAATAAAAATTTGATTTATATCCTTCCATATTTTTATGCAATTTCAAATAATCGATAATAGTCTTTTGTTAAGGTAGATTGATTCGAGAGGAAACTAAGAATATAATAATATATCGATCAGGAGAGAAATGATACGTGTACGAAGGTACAAAAAAGAAAAGAAATTATGAAAATTAATGTTGGACTCAATTGAATTTTTATATAAATTATAATTTCGATGTAGAATCTTTTGTATAAATAGATCTTTAAGTGTGTAGAGAGTAAAAATTCGTTAAGATAGGACACATACAGGGATAGAAGAAGAAGAAAAGAAAGTCTACTACACGCACCTAGTCCATCTGCCAAATGTATAAAAGTGAATACTTTAGGTCCTGTGGCATTTCTCTGGGATCGACCTGTGAGAGAAATTGGATATTCGATATCAGTCGGTATCATTCCATCCCTGTGGTACTTTGGATAGTGGTGTAGCTGTATAAAAGTGGACAGAATTTATTTCTTTCCACTTCCCACCCTTTTTCAAAAAAGTATAAGTTTGTCGTGATAGATGAGAGCGAGTATCTCCCATTCCTTGATTGGATATAGCGTGCGATAAATATACTTCCATTCTTCATCGTGACGCTGCATCTGATCGTTATTAAGGACAATTTCCATTCCTTCCGTGTAATCGTGGCGTGCCATCAGAAAGTTGCGACAGAAATCGTTGGATATTCTACTTTGTTTTTTCTTCTTTCTTAGGACCGTTTAGAGTAGAGTTATTTATCACTGCTGCTGTTGGGGAGTTGCTCTCTCTCTCTCTCTTCTCTCTCGTAGTAAGCGATGCACTTCGCTTTACTTGAAATTTCACTGAAAAACAAACGACTCGAGAGAAAGATGGGTGGAGAAGTAAAAATATTTCTTAACTTGATATAAACTTTACTCTCATAAGTCATTACCTGCATTGGTAGAGTGTATTTTATGCATATCGATGGCTCCATAAGCCAAGACTTATGGTGCGGAATATAGATATTTTCCTATGGTGTAATGCCACCATCATAAATTATTTCGGCCTCTTTTCTTAAATTGTCTTTCAAAAATGGCATTTATCTTATAAAATCGTGTTGAACTTATTATGTAAATTACTCTCGTGTTTCTATAAAATGTAATTAAGATTATTCCTATAACATTTAAAGTTAATGTAGGAATAGCTTATGTTTTTCATTTAAATTTACTTGATTTTTATTATAATTATTAAATTTATAAATTATAAATTTTATATGGTCGGTACAATTTTTAATACAGTAGAATCTTACTTTCCATCCTCCATCTTGATTGCTTTGAATTTCAGTTTACATTCTCCAATTGCATTACTTGAATTTAAAAATTACACTTTAATGTCAAATTATCAATATAAAGGTCAAAAAATAGATTTTCTTCGNCATTCTATCAAAATTATTTTTCCTTTTATATACAATATTGAAATCGCAACCCCCAAAAAAGAAGTAGCATCTAGATTGCTTGCAACGTATAGAAAAAAAAAGAAAAAAGAAAGAAAGGAAAAAAAAACCTGACAACGTTTTTATTATTATTACATAGTAGACATTTTGCCATCCAGCTGATGTTCGTTGTACCATGCCACATATTGAAGATGGTAAAACAAGAGCGTGATTTATCACAACCTTTTATCTGCCTCTCCGAAACACTCCTTGATCTTAGGTAGAACAGATCTATTGTTCTGGATATATTTTTTTTTATTTTACTTTTTTTTTATCTCATCCTCTTCCCCCCAAAAACAGAAACTTTGACGTAATGACAGTAACAACCGTCGGGTACAGTTTAACACGACATGAAACTTTTTATACTTTCTGTCTTTCTCCATTATTTATAGCTGTTGTCATCGACAGGCTAAGTTTTGGATAGAAAACAGTAAAACACTAAAGGGATGAAGATAATAGTTAGCGGTTTGAAAGCTTTCATTTATATCTTTCTAGTATCAAATGATTTAACTGTAATCTTATAATAAGTATCCTTCGAGATGTGAATAAATTACTAAAATCTATTTACCACAATAATGTATGCTTATTAATTATTAATAAATAACTAGTTATGGAATATTATAATGAGTTGTAATAGATTTCCTGTATAAATGATAACTAATTAATGCTTTAGGATATTAATACTCCTAATAATACATCCTATCATTATGAATATTAAAGTGAATCGATTATTAATTTTCGAAATGACAATCTTAATTCTAATTCATCAACCTATGTGATGATTTTATGTAATTTGTGTGATTTAATATCATTTTTTACATATAAAACTCTCTATTTAGATAAATATATATCAGAAGATGCTATAGGAATCTTGTGTTTAATTATTATTTCGTTAATCTATGTTATATCGAGTTTTAGGGTGATGTAAGAAAACCATTTCTTACCTATAACTTTTAATGTAATGACAGTATTGACCGTCCTTGCTTTCCGAAAATCAACTCTGCATCTGTATTCTCCAGCATCACCTTCTTGTACAGGATCTAGTTGCAGGAAAGCCGGCCTGTTGATCATATTGAAGTAAGCCCTACTGTCCAAATGTGGACTAGATGACTGCCTCGCTTGTTCGACTGTTCCTCTCCTAGCATCTAAAGTATAGATTGGGGCAGGGTCTTCGTCTTTATACCATAAAATTAACACTACCGCATCATCGGCAGCTGGAGGTGATATGTCACAAGGCAATGCCACTTTACCGCGTATAACAGCTGTGTACAGGATTGAAGCTGTAAGAAAATTAAGGAAAAAAATGTATAAATTTAATCATTAATTTCTTATATATATATATAATATAAATCTAAGTTAATTAGCATTATAATTAGATGATGGAATCTAAGAGAATGAAGCAAGAAACACTCACGAGACAGAAAATACATTTTAAAACATTTCGGTTACATTTCAGTTAACAGAAAATGCATAAATATCAAATGATGATTCGTTTTAAGAATTTATAACCATTATAAAACGTCAAATAACTAAAATCAACAATGATTTAATAACTTTTAGTAATCTTAGTAAGTTTCCAATTGGTTCATCTATTCCTTCGGTTGGTGTCACAGCTGGTGACATTATCGCCGTTACGGATAACAAAGCTAACTTATTGATCCATTCAGTTAATCCAAGGTCTCAACCAACCTGTCGTCGACAAGTTTAGCATATTGTATCATATTGTCAAATGCACAAGACTATGGGGATTGATAGGGATATTATCTACATCTGCACTTTGTATCCGTGACCATGTACCATAAATTACATAAAGAGCTCGTGTATGTGAAGGATTCGAGTTACATCAAAGTCAATGGATATACTTTGTACACGTGTCTCTTTATGACAAGTGATACACAGTCAGCAACATCAATTGCTTGAAGCAATTTAATATAGTAATAATATCATATCCATTTACTTTCTGAAGAATGGTTTATCTTATTAGTAATTATAATAACCTCAGGTATATCGCATACACTAAAGGAATAATAGATCATTGTTTATTTTATTATATTTATACTTAATTGTTGTCTTAATATAGAAACTTTACTTATAATTTACCGACAATCCTTATTAGTTTGTATCGATTTTAGTCATAGTTTACGTGTTTAGCATGATTGACGATACATATATAGAACTTCGCAAATATATACAACTTTATAGAGCTATAAATATTATAGTAGTTTGAATATTACATATCAATCTAGCTACATATGACTACCTGAAACTATAAATTAGGTTCTAAAAAACGTGTAAACATACTAAAAAAAAAGAAATTAAAAACTTTAAAAATTGCATTGAAAGTAGAAGGGATTGATCCTTTAAAAAATGAAATAGTTGTTTGTTAAAGTGTGGGATATACAATTTCACCTGTCGTTTAAGAAATTCTTTATCGATTATTCCAGTAAGTAATTAAGTCAAGTCAATATTCGAAGTTTGTTCGCCCTTATTTGCTATCGCATTAATCATCATTCTGGTATCCTAAGGTAATTTATTGGATTATTGAGAATAAGAACAAGAAATAATAATAATAAAATTCGTAAATTACCTATACAAAAAGAAATATATGCCCAATTGATGCTAATTACAAACGAATTCAAAAATTGTACCTTTAAAAATAATAAAATTAAATAAGAGTAAAGAAATATACAGAAATATTGATTTACTTTTTC
>NW_019384572.1:1175246-1297993 GCF_000671375.1 Centruroides sculpturatus | reverse complement strand
ATATACTCAGCAATGCAAATTGATCCATCATATATATGTAACAACCACAAAATGTAAACTATGAATCAGTATAATTTATTAGTTCATGAAGAAATACAACAAATTACCACTTTTGACAGAAATGCTAGAATACACTCAAATTTGTAACTGAAATTTAATTAAAAAACAAAGAAACAGAAAGTTAGCCTTACTATAGACTAATAATACAGTTCTTTTTAATGCCAAACAAACAGATTATTTATTTGAAATTGAAACTATTTAACTTTTAAAAATACAATTCTTTATCTATTTGTGGCTAAAATTAAATTTTAGAACAGCCGAGAGAAAATTTTAAATTGGTATTTGTTAAAATAATGATGATGTACTTAAAAATAAATACTTATTACAAAAATGCTGTTTATAATACTGTAGAATTATACTCATTTTATTTTATTATTTACCTTTTATTTTATTTTCACTATATCATAATGAATCTAAAACAATTTAAAACAATTATTATTTAATCCAATATAATTCTAATCTATTTTAAATATCATCCAGGATATATAGATTTTATCAGAATTCTATATAATGTATCTAAATTTTGTAATACTTAAAGTATATTCTTAATAATTTTATTATTTCATGAACAAATTCCTAAATAAAAAGTAAATAATTATACAAAATGACTTCTAATAACTTAACACTGCGTTGAGTAATAACAAACCACAAAACCTTTTTATAACTTTTATAAATAATTTTAAAACCTTTTTATAAATAATTATATAAAAGTCAATATTCTATTGGGCTTTTTGGATGGATAGAGTTCAAACATATATATATATATATAAAATTATGCAATTTTTGTTTCAAGGATTTTATAAATATACTTATCCTTTCTCTTAAAAATTCATTTAATTACAATTTTATCTTTATTTTAATTTAAAAATTGTGTGGTGATTTTGTTAAACTATAATCTCAAAAAGTATAAAAATTTATAATTTCTGATAATGCAATTATGTAAACATAAAAATTTATATAATTAAATGATACCTAATTTTATTTTTAGAGCATTCCACAATTTTTTTTAATCTGAATATTAGATTGAAAATTAACTATATCACGTTTATTAAAATACTAACTCAGACTCCATTCTTTATACTACTGGAAGATATTTATGGTAGTTTCTTACTTTAATATTCTTAGATATGACACTTTTTTTTACTTCTCCCTATCCTTTTCAATTTAGATTGTCTTCTCCTGGCCTTGCATGCCTTCGATCTCTTCCTAGATATTCTGTTTTCCAGTTATCCAGCTTCCTCTACTTCTTAGAATTTTGTTTCGTATTTTTCTGCTGTTGTGCTTTAAACTCAAGCATTTTTCAACCAACAAGAGTCAGTTTCTTTGCTTGAGGGGCTTGAGTTTCTTCTAGTATTGAGGGGCTGAGTTCATGTTTTCTGTTTTTCATTTCCTGATAATTGTTCACAACAATGTTTTTTCGTCTTTGGAGCAAAAGAAGAATAATGAAATTCAATGTTTCCAATAAATCATTGATATTACGATGTTTCCAACGAATCATTGGAAACATCATTGAGAATCGCTTCTTTGATTATCATTGGAAACATCGAATTCTGTTATTCTCCTTTTGCTCTGAAGAAGAAAAACATAGTCTTAGATCTGATCTGACTTACTAAAGACATTCTAATTTCAAAAAAAAATTTTATTTATTATATCACAAATGAATCATTTCTATACTCACTATGATCTGTTTCATAAATTGATGATTACTGGTAAACTACAAATCTAACTGAAGAACTTGAGCGACCTCTGACATTTTCTGTGGCAAACTGTGAGAATGGGATGAAGAAATAAGAAGAAAGAAATTAAAAATTTTATTATTGATTGACAACTGCCTGGTGCATCATGACATCAAGAATTTTTGTTGCATTAAACTGGTGTTCATGCCTCTCAATACAAGTTCAAAACTATAGGCTTTAGATTAAGGCTGTAGTTTTGAACTTGTATTGGGAGAGCTTAAAAAGCAGCAATTGGCAAATTCTCCTTTTGGAAAAGGTAATTTCTATAGATAATAGAGAAGAATCATTTTCTATAAATCTTGATTCAATAAACTGCATCCTTATGGCATGACAAAATGTATCAATGCAAATAACAACAAATTGTTTTTGACACATCAGATTTCTACAAACTAATGGAGAAGAGTTCAAATCAGAAGACAACATTCTGATTAATGAACTTTTGAAAAGTAAACTTACAAATGATGAATCAAAAGGTATTCAAGTTGTGCTTCCTCTGCAGTTACTGGGTGCATCTTCTGACTATAATTTTGAAGAATATGTCAGGATTGATGACAGTTTTATTAGTAGGGAACTTTTGACTGATGATATCATAGCTTCAATATCTTCCAAAACTAACAAAATTAATGATGATGACGATGACGACACAACATACATAGAGGGTGTCAATGTTCCGATAATGCCATTTTTTTTTAATTTTTGTAAAACCATTTGTTTTGCATTACACAGCAAATGTAATGTAAAGGGATGATCAAAAACTCATGAGAACTGAAATTTTAAGTTGACATTTAAGTTTGTTCAAATCTGAAATCTTTCAAGATCTGTCAGATCTTTCTCACAGACTGCTGAAATGTGTAATATTTAAGTACTGTACATGTGTAAGAAACACTATTATCAAGTAATTAATAAAATACATTATAGCAATTTAATAAAATGTTAAGTGATATACAATGGCACTTTTTATTTATTCATCTTCAGTATTTGTTATACCTTTATTAGTAAATAAAAATGTTATATTTAAAAATGCCAAGTCCACTATAGAATCAATATTATATAAAAACATTAGTCTAATCAATCAAAGTACGAAACATAAATATCACTTAACCCAATCTTTTAATATTAACACCAAACACTGCCGGATATAATCAGGAAATTGTTTGGCATTAACCGTAATATATTTAATATATCAAATAAAGTAAAAAATTTGAGCTCACAAATAAAATAAACAAGCATTTACCTAATCTTACTAACAAATGTTCAGTTCATAAACAAATTTTTCTAAATAAATTATCTATATATTGAGAATTAAACATTAATAGTTAATAAAAAGTTATTTATATTTAATCATATTAAAAATTATTATTAATTTCAAAATTCAATTTGACCATTTATCAAGAAGAAGAATTAAAAAAACATATGCAGTGTATTTAACATAAAAAAACATTGTAAAATATGCAAATTTAATACATATGCATACATATTTTTAAGTCAGAATATATAAAAAATAACGACATAAAATCATTACCTTTGTAAACTGGATAACTGTAATAAACTTTTATTGATCTTTGAATTATTATCTGAGGTTATTAAATTATCTGCTTTAGAAAAATATCAGTATTTTAAGTTTGATGCCAAGTAACTGCAATTACACTATTCAAATGCAGTTAACAAACTTACCAAATTAAGCAGTCGATGTTACACGTACAGATACGTTATCTAATACTGATACATTATTATGAAATTAAGGGAAACAAAACTCCACATATGAAACAATATTTTGAATTTTTCTACAGATACTCTATAACATTTCATAACATAATTTAGACATTTTGCTTGTTGAAATCAATTAGGACATATTCAAATGCGTTGTTATATTTTTGCAGTGCATTAATAAATAATATTTTAGACAGAATGACAATTTAATTGATTGAATTCTACTGTTTGACATTCCAAAATGAAACATCTTAATTATAATTGAAAGTTAATTTAAAACAACAAAACTTACGTCATCAAGGCGTTTAAGGCTATTGTTTGGACCTCTATTTCGGGAAGACGAAATGTCTTTCATTCTCAGATAACCAACACCAAAACACCTAAATCCGCCATCTTGCCGCGATGGCCGATGTTTTAATAAACACGTCTAGACCAATGTTGCCATCCTCGCAGCTTGTTTACGATCTAGCAAATAAATAAATAATTTAATTTCTCTATCTATTCAATTGTCATTCGTTTTAAAATATTATTTTANATAATGAATGTGAAAAAAATAGAATGTATAGAAAAGTACATTTATGAGGAAATAAACAAGTAAATGCTCTTACAAAAAACTTAATAAAGGAAATATTTGTAAATAAAACAAAAATAACTTGTAAAAAATAGGATATATTTTTAATAAAAATTGAAATTTTAACTAAATTTCATTCAGATATTTAGTTAATAACATTATTATAAATTACAATCAACAGAACTTTTCGCTACCACTAACAGTTTTTCTCTTTCTTTTTTCAGGATAGTTTCGGGCTATAACAAATTTCGATATAGATTATTCTTTACATCTAAACTCCAACTTTAAGGCGATTAAAAAGTTTTAATAATCACAATTTTTTTTAATATATAAATGAGAAAATATATTTATTAATAACTAATTTAGAAAAATATACATCATAAAAATTGTTATTTAAGCTAATCTTAATATGCAGTGTGGTTGTGATTTATACAATCTTTGTGATTTTGATATAAGACAATATTTCTTAATGTGTCATTTGGTTTTTACACATATGTTCTTGTAGACTATTAAAAAAAAAGCTTATAAGAATTGATCAAAAGATTGCAATAAGTAAATATTTATAAGTTATTAGTTATACTATACTATATAAGCTTTTGTTCCAAACAACATTTAAAATTACATCATGTATGTTAATTATTTTTAAAAATTTTTCTTAATTTAGTTGTATAAAATATTTGAAAAATTCTTATCTGGATGACTGCTTATGCATTTGTTGAATATAATCTTTAAAATTTTTAATGAATNCAACTTTAAGGCGATTAAAAAGTTTTAATAATCACAATTTTTTTTAATATATTTCTTTATTTTTTTTTGTTTCTTTATTTGAAGACCGACAGAAAAACGTTATTTACAATAACAGTTAACTAGATGAATTCATCAAAAATCACGTAACAAAACAAATCCTGAGCCAAGGAAATTATTACAAACGAAAACTTAGCCTTTTTCGACTGATTTCAATCACGATTGTCTTAACTTCAGAGAATTGCATTTATTTAAAATAAATAAATAAGTTTTATTTTTCTAAGTCAAATTATAAAAATATGGGGGCAGCAAACAACTTTGCTTGGGGCGTAAAACTGGCTATCGGCATCTACGATAGCAAAAAGTTATTCGATTGCAATGCATTCTTTTATTAGATTTATTACAATAGGTCCTCTTTTCTTTGGACATGTTCTCTTTTGAATGTAAAAATTTTGCCTAAATGGATATTTATGAATATATTTGAAGGTGTTGAGAAAAAACATATATTTGAAGTCGCTCGGTCCACCTTGAATCGAAAATGAGATAACTCATAGCTCTTGGAGTTAGCTATGTGAAGCTTTATTCAAACATTTCGAAACGGTATAATTATTGGCTATGCAGACTTTCCAAGTTTGCAGTGCATTTCATAACGAGTTCAGTCCAATACATTGTAAATCTGAAAACGCAGTCCTGTGCATGCGTCTTACTCTATGGACTGAATGCAGCACAAACTTGGGAAGCCTGCAGAAGGTTCGCAAGTTTGTGCTGTATTCAGTAGGCTTGAAAACAATTATAAGAAAAAGAATGCACTATTATTTAAGCTTTATATCAAATTATCGAATGTTATCTGTATACTAACTAAAATAATTGTAAAATAATTGTGCCAAGTGTTGGAATTCTATAATTATTGTCTTCGTCATCATCATTGGGTTGACAGACCATTATCTGTTCACATAAAAGTGAAACAATTAGCTAAATCCAAACATTATGGATCTGAAAATTCCGAGAATTAAGAATAAGTGAATGATTGTTATATAAAATATTTGCTTTTTCTAACCAATATCTGATTTCTATAATTAAACAATAATGGTTTGCATACAAGCACCATATGAGTTAGGCTTATACTTAGACTACACATCTAACAAATTTTAACTCGCTATTCCATTTTGTATATGGAGGTGTCCATTTAAAAAAGTCCAGGAACAAAAGAGATCTTTCCAGCATTGCACGAGTGTAAGCATGTGTTGCATGCTTGTTCCAACGCTAAAATAAAGGGAATCAATTTAAGACGATTTATCATAACATACAAAATATATCACTGTAAAAGATAAAGACAAAATTTCTGCAATTTTTTAGAACTGTACGAATGCTCGTGTACGAATGCTAAAAATCCATCCATACTCTTGTCGAAACGTCTCAACAAGAGTCGAGCCCAGGCGAACAATATACTTTATTTAATAAAGTATATCGTTTTGTAGTCCATTAAATAAATTATAAGGACAATAGAGAGGTTGAGGCGCACGTTTTAAACGTGTAAACGTGTACGTGTGACGTTCNAATTTGATTATTTTTAAAAAGCATATAAATTAACCTTTAAGAATTCATAATAAATTGGCTCTATTGCCAATATTACTTTAGGATTTTTATGAACAAGTCTAAAATATTTAAATTAAAGTTACAAACATTATTTATAAAAATAAACTGAAATAATTATGATATTTCTTAAAATCTATCTTGATTAAAATCGAGAATATTTTGGAATAAAATTATTGCAAATTTTTAATATTCTAGTTTTATTTAAAACTTTAACATTCATTTCCCAGGATTGTTTATTATTAATATCATTCGAATACTATAATATTTATGTTTCAAGATAATACTATACCTGTTTTCTATAGATAAACCATTTAAATTTAACAAATTTATTTAAATAATTAACAAAAGATTGCTTGGATTTTTTTACAATAAATATTCCTGTTAAATTACCAGTTTTTAGAGATTTACTAGAACCAAATTTAAAGGATTTCGGTAGATAAATTCCATCTATTTTTATCGTTTCCGAATTTCTTTGTGCAATGAATGACTACAAATATTTATAATTTATTTTCACTCAATTTGTAATTTACCTTTCCTGTAGAATTGGAATTTTAGGAAGTTTTCTGTATAGGCTACATCTAGTTATTTACAGTAGAATACTGTAAAAATTTTAACGATTTTTGAAAATATAAAATTCTCATATTTTATTTCAGGATATAAAAATTTATAACAAAGTTATTAAATATAATTTTCGGTACAAAAATAGGTATAATGAAAAAAGTAATAAAAGTTATAAGAAATAAAAGATTAATTTATAANTAAACGTGTACGTGTGACGTTCGGCGCCGCTTTCCCGTAAGCCTAAAAGTTTGACGATGGAGTTTGGAATGTCGAGCGTGATTCCACCGACTATCCAAACATCATTGTCAAACTTTTAGGCTTACGGGAAAACGGCGCCGAACGTCACACGTACACGTTTACACGTTTAAAACGTGTGCCTCAACCTCTCTAATATTTATGAAATTAGTTTGTTACGAAAATTGAGGGAGCGCAAAATTTTTTTCTGAAAAAGAGAGGCGTAGGTACAGAAAGTTTGGAAACTACTGTATTAGAGAATTGTTCGTGAGTATAAGGCATTGCCCCTGTACCCTATTACCTAATACAGTGGCGTACTCAAGATTTAATCTTGGGACCGTCTTGTCGTATCTTATGGTATATGATGCTGATGTCTCTTTAAATACATTAGCATCATGTGCTCTTGTGCCGCAATGTGATTTATCAAAATTGCTTTTGTAATTTGCATCTTGGTCTGATGTTTGAAAAATTTACATATTGCCGCTGGATTATCGTGTAATTGTCACATGTCTCTTTTGTTGAATGATTCATTTTATTTTGCTGAATGCATTGATTTATTATCATCGTGGAATTTTAAATGAATTAATTTTTGGATAGATATTTAAGCACTGGATAAGTACTTTCCAGCTGCTCTGGAACAAGCATACACTCGTGTAATGCTAGAAAGATCTATATTGCTTCTAGACAGATGTAAATGGATATCCCGTATAACTGCAATGGCTTTTGATATCGGATGGTCACCCCTCACTCAATATAGTAAATTAATTCTCTTTGCTATTCTTTATATATGTAGTAAACTCTTGAGTTAGAGTAATTTAAATCTAATTTTTTGCATATTTATGCCATTGTTTTGATTTCAGACATATACCCAAATAATTCGATTTTGATTGTACTTTAATTATAAGAGAAGAATGGCACATTATAATACTTGAATTCCTTTAATTAAAGATATCCACAAATTCATAAAATTCCTATATAATGCTCAATCTCATAATACAACTATCAATAAAAGTAAAGTAAGTATTAATTCAAGTAATAAAAAACCAATTGATCTTCATAGTTCATATAATCGAGAATGCAGATATCTTCTGGCATTATCTGCTAGATAAGTCTTGAATAAAGACTCTTTTCGCTCAAGGCATTTAGAGACAAGTCTGGCGAATATCAAAGGCACCGACACAAGCTGCTCTACAGTTGATTTATATCGGCGTTTTGTATCTATATATTCGACGAAGATCGAGTTAATAATTTTGAACTTTCAAAGTCATTTTATAGTTAAAATCGACATTTATATTTTTTTTGATACNAATAAATAAGTTTGTATTAATGACCGGAGCCATCGAACAAGAAAATTAATATTATTAATAATTATTATAATAAATAATAATAGCAAAACAATAATAGGAAACGGTGATAAAACTCCAATTTTATGTAAAAATCAGAGTTGGCCTCTCTTTATAAATCGTAGAAAACTAAATTAGAACCGCATTGGTAAAAAGTATAGATCAAGGTTCCACTCATACATGATCTTTTTTATTTATTTATTAAAGAGCTGTAAATCGCATTTAAAAATGCAAAGGTGACTCACAAATATCCCAAAAACGTGAAATACTTTTTAGACTCCTTGTTCGCCTTCGTCGACGACGTTTAAAGAAGGAAGATCTAAAATGGTTGTCTAGAAATGCAGATGATTCGGACATAAACAGGTGGAATCAAACTACGTTTGAATTTAAAATTGCAAGTAGAATAAAGGAACGATTTTGGTGTGTCCTACTTTACTTTCTTCATTGATCTAGAAGCCTGTTTTTTTAATAACTTATATACCACACTCCTCACCGACTTTAGCTTCTCGACTGTAAATCACAGTAACAATAGTGCAATATTAAAAATGATGTATTTTTACAATCACTCGATTTTAGTTAAATATTATTTTGTTTTGCTGTATATTGTTAAAATACAACAACGGTTAATTAATTTTTTAAACTATATTTTCTTATGAGCATATTTTCTTGCCTAACTCTTATGTCACCCAAACGGACATTTGCAAGGTGCTGAGCAATCTTCTGTGCCTTTGATGTTATGTACAGTACATTGCGGATATTTGTATATATTCTAAATGTTTTAATATTAACTTTCACCACAATCTACTCTTCCTTTTATCAATCCAAAATAAATCGACTAAGTTGATAAACTATCTTCCTGGCGAGTGTTTGTTCGCGAATTTCATTCATTCGCCGCAATTGAATATAAATTTGAAGAAAAATTTTCACAAAAACAACAACAACGATGACAAATGTGTATCGAACATTAGAATATTGCGAAAATAAGTAGAGAAATCATTTTTTCTTTTTTTTGTGTTTATTTTTTAAACAGCATTTTCCTGAGAGAACAAGATCAGAATCCGAATCTATCTTGTTTTATCATTTTATATATCGAATAAAAAAGTCTAAATCCCATAAAGCGAAAACTTTCAACATTATTTTACAACAGCAACACTCCTCATAACTTCAATCAAACATCAACAGCTCTTAACAATATTATTTTGGTAATTTTTTTAGTGTCGTCTGTCGCTTCGACAGATAAATCCTTTCCAGAGGTGCGATGCTCCAGTTATTATTCTCTTGAGAAAAGCTCTTTTGGAATTTATATTCTATATTTGTTTCTGCAGGCAGTATATATTTATATATTTAATTTATATATCTGTATATATATATATTCACCTGAGTTCCTTATAAAGGTGTTGTTTCATTGTATATATATATATATATATATTATATCACACTCTATGCACTTGTTTTGTTTATACACAGTGTGCAAATACGAGTGCAGTGTGCATACCAGGCACAGAATGTATGTAAAATTTATAACATCTCACTTGTAGAGATATACTTTTAATCTTCTGTATTATTTTTAAAGCCTTTAGGCCTTTCTTTTTTTTAATCTTCTACCTAAGTCACTAGATATCATTCTTGCTTACACGGACAAATACTAGTATTAATTTCCTCGAGTTTTATACATGTCCTGCTATTTCCATCTGTAGATAAAAGGGTATAAAACGATCCATTTAAATAAATAAAAACAGAGAAACAATCAACGAACAAGTGAAGGAAAAAATAATAAGCTTTGAAACCTGTACATCCAACAACTTTGTACTGTACAATCTTGAACTGAGAAAAGGACAAAAGACATCGTTTATTATATTTTATCTTTTTTATAAAACTAGAATGTGATCATATTTTTAACAACTGATTCTGCATATTGCTGAGTATTAACAGGAACAGGTCAATTCCAATTCGAAAGCGCCCACAAAGAGATTCGTTCAAAAAATTGATGATCAAAGAACTAGCTTTGACATCTAAAGATGGCTATGGCTGTTGACAGAGACACAAATTACCAAACGGAATGATACACGTCTAGTAGTAAATAGCTAATGTTATTTTTTAAAAGTCCTGAAACACATTAAATTAAAAAGAATTATCACTGACAACGTACTAAGATATCTCGTTTAAAGTACAAAAAGCACTGGATGTGCTAGCAATAGTCTTTAATCCTAATTCTATTAGCCTGCAGCACTTATTCATAGAAGCAATTGTAAAGAAAGCCTGCATAAGAGGCCTAAAATGTGTATAACCTTGCGGAGATATCTAAGAACTAGTTGTTTGAAAGGTAAACCAATGCAGACACAAATTTGTCTGCAACAACGAATGTACTAGATAGAGATGTCTTTTCCATGTTTAAGAGAGAAAAAATTGAAGAAAAAACATTTATACAGAAAGGATATTTTACAAGTTGATCAATTTTTTATATCACTTCTAGGATCTTCTGATAGTTCGACACTTGGCTTCGTTCCTTATATCATTTTCCTATTGCATACTAAATAATACTGGAATGTCTCCTCTTCGACCCTGTAGTTCTCTAGGAAGGGCGTGAAACTGTAAGTGCTATATTTACAATGAACCATTCCTTTCTATTATTTTTAGGATCACAAGGAACGGGGCGTAAACTTTGAAAAAGTTACTACATAACAGTATTCGATGCTGATTAGCAGAAAGTCGGTTTGTGGGTTCGTGTATAAGAGAGGAATTAACTGCAGATTTTTAACACTGTACAATGATATGGATGGGGATCTTTCCACGGTAGGAATTAACGGTGTGGCCGGAAAGGATTATCTGGTTGTAAACACCAGTTCAATACTGTAATTGAAAGGTCATATCGGCCGGATAAACGTATCCAATCACAAAAAAATTAAAGCGTTGATATGCGTACTTGACTGGTTACAGGTACCGATGGGTCTGCGTCCGAGTTTGAGCTTGGTGTGATGACTGTGGTTGTAACCGATCCTCCGATGGGAAGGGTGGACATTGTGGTCACCACGGGAACCGGATTGTTCAAGTTGGACCTGGAGATGATATGATGCTGCTGAAAATCACTCGTTTGAGGAGCTCTATTGGGAACGCGCACTTGAATGTCATTCAATTCTTCTTCCTGCACCGATGCTGGAGTGTGCTGCTGTTCGGAAAAATCCCAGAGTTATGAAATCAATTAATACAATGCTTAAATTTGCTTATAATAAAATCATTTCAATTCATAATAACAAAAAGCGGCTAATAATAAATTAGTTGGCAATTAATACTGAAAACAACATTATTTATTCAAATTCGTTACGCGGTTATTATTATCATAGCATATTCAGTTGCTATATTCGACTACTAACCTACATTGCAGTTCTATTCTGGTTTATAGACTTGAAAAATAAATTATGCAACAGAAAACGCAATAAAACTATACGTAAATAGAGATTATTTAGTTTTGAAAAATTAGCCAGAAAATCGTTTATTATATTTTTGAAATATAAGAAGCAAACTTTTAAAATAATGAAACCACGAAAAACAGCAAAATTGAGATTTAAGATGGAACTAAAACATTCTTTAGTAAAATATCTACAAGCCATGCATAAACGAAAATAAATTTTTACGATCTTCAATAAATTGCTTATGTAATGCACCGTATTTTATAAATGTGCAACAGTATTTTGTCCAATAACAAAAGAAAGGTTTTTCTATTCAACGAGAAGACCGCAAACAGCATTGATTTAATGGCAAATTATCAATACTTTCATAAGAAATATAGCAAGGGTTTTCGAGAATTTGGAAGCTCGCAAATTCCAATTTGCGATAGTTTCAAACGGGAGAAAAATATATATGTGAGTAGACAAAGCAACACTTGCCTGATATTTCTTCTTACTCCAACGTCTCCCACAACAAGTCTGAAACGAATTATTCTCTTGGGAAGATAAAGATGGAGCTGGCGATAATGGCGGTGTGGAGGAAGGTCTATTTGGTTGACCGTTGTAAGGTACTTCTAATTCTACAAATTCGCGATCCTGAAACAGATTTTTAAACGATAGAAGGTGTCAGGATGAAAGGAATATTTTATTACTATCAATTAATCAATAGAAATGGAAACCGGGAGGTTGAAGTTGTTGACGTGACAGAAAGAATTACACAGGATTTTCTAAGAAAGGTCAAAACAGAATCGATATTCAGTACGATAATGTTTTCTTTTTTTATTCGGTTGCGTATGTTAACTGTCGAAAATAAGAAAAGTTTTCGAAAGCGCACCAAGCAAATGTAAGAAATGATGGTAATCTGTTGCGGATACATCGATCGACTTACCGTCGTTTTCTCTAAACATCTCAAAAGATGGTGATGTTGCAATTCAAAGATATCTTCGGCAGATTCTTCGATTTCTTGTCCACATTCCCTTGCAGCTAACCTCGCTTCCACGGCTTTCTTCTTACTGACAAATGCCGCTCCACTCGTAACCTTTGCAATACGGATTCTGGCCATTCGTGCTTTCTGTTAAATAAATAAAATGTAGTTAGAAACGAAATCGTGCTTAAAAGAAAATCTATACTTAATAAACAAGTCAAAAAGAGTATCATTTTTTTCCTTAAATGTTTGCTCTGTCAATCACGTTCACGTTTTTTCCCTTCCTACTTTAATCGTCTATTTTTAAACGCTTCGAGAAACGCATTAACTCAACTACATCAAAATTTAAGTTAGAAGAATAAATACCTAATAGAAAATGCATTTAACTTTTTTAAGTAACGGAATTTTTCAAATATTTAAAATAAACATATAAAATTAATTTTATTTCTTTCAAAATGAAGATTCGAAATATTTTCTAAGAGCCAAGGCATTTGATGAAAAGTAGTCTACAATAAGTGACCCATTAAAGAGATCATCCAGTCAACATATCTTAACTGAGACTCTATTCTGTATCGTTAAATTGAGTCATTGGATTGTTCTTATCGTCTAAACTATTTATAGGAGATATAACTAAAGCCTCGTCCATTCAAAAATACAACTTAAATCCAATGGAGACTCAACTTGGAAAAGATAATATTATATTGCAAATTTAATTAATGTTCCGTTATAAAATTAAAAATAAAAACTATTCGGATGAGGAAAGCTCATTCAAATGAACATAAAAATCTAAATTATGTAGAAAAACGAATCGATATTTTCAATCTTTCAAAAATCTCCAACAACCCTTTCCGTTCTAGATAACGACTCTATCTAAAACGGAAAGAGTTTTTATAATGTGAAAAGCATGGAAATAAAGACGTAAAAAAGTTCGAATTTTACGCGATGTGACAGATAGACCTGCAGAGTTTATTGTTTAAACTTTAATAATGTAGGCTACGTGCTTAATTTAGAATCGTTCTATATATTTTCTATTGTTTTCGTCATTGTTTGCTCGGCTTAGCCTTGATATACATTGATTTAACGCATTTAATAAACCACGCTTGTTAACTTGTCCACTCTGTATTTCCTGCATTATGTCCCATTTCCTAATTGTATTATATCCTTCTCGACAATCTTTCCATTTCTTTCTTTTTCTTTTTAATGATAGATTATTCTACCGATTGAATAAATTCTAATAGATATAATGTTTCTCTTTTTGAATTTCGTAAAGCACTAGAAATCTACTGATATATTCTTTTTCTTTCCTTTCTCTTAATCCTTAATTCCTAAAGTAGATTTTTCTTCGTTTAAGACCTTGTTACTTTCCATCTTATCCTCCTACATCCTATAACTTATGAATAGACCTATAGCAATCTCTTTTCCGCTATAAAAAAACCATATCTAATAATTAAATAATTGATATAGCATTACATTTACTTGAATATCTTATGTATTATTTAGGGATTGTATACCGGTTTACCGATTTACCGGTTAACCGATAAATTGACAAAAAAACATTCGGTAAACTTACCGGTAANGTAATTTTAATTTTTTCACAAAAAAATCGTGCAGAATATTTTAAAAATAATATAAACTTTTTTTAAAGTACAACTACATCTTCGCATTACTTTAATATTCGTGCAATACATTATCGCATTTGACATAATTATATAGCAAATGGTTTATTATCCGGATTATTATACTTAAATATAGTCATTAGTCGATCGAAATAGAAAATTAGATTAATATAAAATAGATTAAATGCTTAAATTTTATCAAGATAAGGAAAATTTGATAAAATTTAAGCATTTTTCGTGCCTATATTTATCATTAGAGAATAAAAATGATAAGATTTAAGAAACTATAACTTACATATGTAAAAATTCAATTTTTATTTTCTTAAAATAGCCGACAAACAAATCAGATTTGGGCTTTCGAGAAAGGAGGATAAAAATTGTATGTAGAAAGAATAAAATGTAGATTTTCGTAGGTTGTCCTGTAGAAGACGTGAAGAAGTCCTTTGTGTAATTACTTATCTTATGTTAAGTCAACCCAGCGAGAATCAGGATAGTTAATTAAACGAGACTGTTATTGACAGGATAATTTAATAAGAGATCAGTGAATTCTTTATTTCTCTCTTAACTGGCTTAAATGTAGCATCGAATATTTCTCTAAGGGCGCCTCTATTGATCTCTGTTCTTATAAATTTAAATAAGATATAATTTTCTAAATCTAGAGACGTATTACCTTTCATATATTTTTTTATGTCCGTACACCCGTTTTGATTGTATCTCACTTAGGCAGTTTGTTTGATGTATGATAACCTTGTTCTCCGACTCTATAAATAATTATGAATAGCATATTTTTCTAGATTTATACAGAAACATTGTACGGGGATGAATAATATAACCGTCTAACTAATAATAATTAAATAATGAATGAACCAAATATACTTGGAGGTGCATCGAACCGAGTGGAAAGGATAAATTAACGAGACTATAATTTAAAAAAAAAATGTTTTATTGGTCGTTTAAGTTTAGTTCTTTTATCAGTCTGAAAGGTTCTTATTGATCCGTTCGTAACATTTTCTTATAACGTCACGAAGTTCGCGTTGAAAGTCGTTCAGAAGTGGACTCGAAGTAGACATCGTTTTGGAATTTCTTTGTATGGAAGATTCTTGGAAACTCGATCCGTCCAGCTGCAGAAAACGATTCTCGCGACGTGGAGTCAATTTTATTTGTTTACGATCGATCGGTTGTTTGAATTTTTGCTGGTTCCATCAACACCGATTGAAGTACTTGCAGCAAAGTTTACTTTCAGATCTTCTTTATTGTTCGTGCTGCATTCCTCTCGTAAAATTTATACAACACACTCATGCAGTTTCTATTATTATAAATACTAAATTTGCCTCTGATAAACCTCGTGAGTGTTAAAAATTTGGCGACGAAATAGAATAAAGATTCGTCAGTCGATTGCCGGCAATAACAAAGCATTAACTGATCTATATCAAAATATTCAAAATTTCTTATAATAAGAGAATATTATTATAAATTATGAATGTTTTCCTCTACAGAACAGTTACCGAGCTTAAAACTTTTGTATAAATTTAAAAATGGCATTATTTAAAATGCTTAATTTCAATAAGTAATCATTTAAAATAGCATATTTAGAATTTTTTAATGCTAACGAATGGATTATATCTCATCATTCAAATTCTAACTATAGAACTTATTAATACTATCTGAGAAAAGTTTAGAGAATTATAAAAAATATTAAAAAATTCACTAAATATAGTCTACACTTTTTGTGCCAAAAAATTAGGAATATCGATTATTAAAGAATAAATCGATATTTATTTAAAATAAAAAAAAATTCAGCACTCGATTTATTATTATTATTTTTTCTCTAATTTTTTATTCTGTAAAAAAATATCGATAATATATATTCCGATATTTAAATGTATATCTGGATAATATCGAACAGTGTGTAACATTTTGAAGAATTTTTTATTTGCTCTTGAAAGAGTCGTGACCCATATCTTTGGAAATTATACACTATAAATAGATATTGATCAGAGATAAGTTAGACCAATGTCTGCTGATAATTAATTAAGATTAAAAGAAATAAATAGATATATTTCTCGAAACTAAATATAGCATAAAATACTCATGGTTTAATGTATAGAACTATATTGTTCTGTAAACAAAAATAAAAATTATATATTGTTAAAATTCCATTTATTTTTTTAATACATCTGTTTAAATATTAACATGTTTACATTGTTCGTTTCTTGATTATGTTGCTTCCGTATTTACTTCATAATAATGAATAGATAATGGATAGAATAATAATGAATAGATTTAGATAATAGATATATCTAAAATATAAAATAAAAATTATAATTAATTAAATTATTATTCTTATTAAAATAAAGTAATTTATGTACTGTATTGTGACAGATAAAAGAATTTATTTAATTAATATTATTATTTGTTTAAAAAAAATTAATACAGAAATAAAATAGTTTAGTTAGGTGTTTTCGTAAAAATTTTCTTTGTTATTTTCGTTTTAACAGACAAAATGGAGAAAGAATTTTAAGAATTAATAATAGAAATAAATGTTTTATAATTATAAAATAGTTTTTAGTTATTAAATAGTTGACAAAATGTTTTATTCTAGAAGGAAATAAGGTAGAGACTAGCTTACCCGTCTCATCTATCACGATTTGCATTTAAAATAAACATTAAACATGTGTAACGCAGATAATTAAAACACCGTAAAAAGAAATAAACTCATTTTTGAAGAGAACCATTTCTCTATTCTCTGGAATAATTCCGTTTAATATAATTTCGTTTTAGTATAGATGCATTTTAAAAATTATTCTGGATCTATTTAAATATTAAAAACGTCACAAAAATACGAATAATTAAACGACAAAAAAAATTAACTAGAAATTTAATTGAAACACTTTATTTGTATTCCGAACTTACCTTTATTTCATACCTAACGATTTCTAATTAATTTTTTTTTTGGCAGAACGATGGACTTCATATTAAATTCTTCATAAGTCTTTTTAATGTTCGGTTGACATACCAAATTTTATCATTTATTTATTGCCTTACTGCTTATCGTCCATTATTCCCTTAACATAAAGCTATAAATGTGCGAAATATAAATTTATATATTGTGCAGTAAATTATATATATTTTATACTTTTTATATTTTTATTCTTCGTTGTAATTAAAGCAAAGGAAATCCGTCTAAAACTCTATTAAAAAAATTTTTTAATAGTAAATTTATTTTATTTGAAATTTTTTAAAAGAAAATCTAACGCATTTCATTTTAAGAAATTTAAAAAGAAATGATTTTTTTTATATGTCTAATAATTAATTAATTGACTTTTATATATTTAAATAAGTTAATTAATTTTAAAACTTCATTTATATAAAATATTTCAATTGAAAGATTTGTTTGCTTTCGAAAGCAATAGCAATTTTTCAAATAAGCTTTTTTTTTCTTCTAATTATTTTTCTTTGCTCCGGAATAAATAAAATCGTACTTAAAGTAGATGAAGTTGTTAGTATAAAAATCTAAATTCATCACGTGAACATCTAATATGCTTTAAAAGAAATGAGTTTATTTAGTAGCACGATATCCAATGAGATTAAGATCGCTTCTGAATAAATTTTCTAAACATCTAAATCTAATAAAGTCATTAAGCTTATAAAAAACTCGAAATGTTTCTAAAGATTTTCTATATATAAATTCTATAGTCGAATATATATATATATACATATGTGTTTTATATACATATATACATGTGTGTTTTTATCCTTTGTCGTTAAGATGGTTTAAATATTCAATGTTTTTTACGTCACATTTGAAATCCTCGTTTTCTAGATTGATTTTATCAATAATATTTTTTCTTTCATTTAATAAATAATTGATTTGAGTAATGGAAAAATGAATAATTAGTTAAGGAAATGAACTACCTATGCACAGAAATCGTTAAGAAACGAATGTAAAAAATAAGTAAAAACTAAAATAAAAACGAAAATATATGTAGAGGTAAATATAAATTTATGTAATATAAATATATATATATATATATATAAAGTTTCACGAGAAAATTAATAAGAATATAATGAATGTGAAAAAAATAGAATGTATAGAAAAGTACATTTATGAGGAAATAAACAAGTAAATGCTCTTACAAAAAACTTAATAAAGGAAATATTTGTAAATAAAACAAAAATAACTTGTAAAAAATAGGATATATTTTTAATAAAAATTGAAATTTTAACTAAATTTCATTCAGATATTTAGTTAATAACATTATTATAAATTACAATCAACAGAACTTTTCGCTACCACTAACAGTTTTTCTCTTTCTTTTTTCAGGATAGTTTCGGGCTATAACAAATTTCGATATAGATTATTCTTTACATCTAAACTCCAACTTTAAGGCGATTAAAAAGTTTTAATAATCACAATTTTTTTTAATATATTTCTTTATTTTTTTTTGTTTCTTTATTTGAAGACCGACAGAAAAACGTTATTTACAATAACAGTTAACTAGATGAATTCATCAAAAATCACGTAACAAAACAAATCCTGAGCCAAGGAAATTATTACAAACGAAAACTTAGCCTTTTTCGACTGATTTCAATCACGATTGTCTTAACTTCAGAGAATTGCATTTATTTAAAATAAATAAATAAGTTTGTATTAATGACCGGAGCCATCGAACAAGAAAATTAATATTATTAATAATTATTATAATAAATAATAATAGCAAAACAATAATAGGAAACGGTGATAAAACTCCAATTTTATGTAAAAATCAGAGTTGGCCTCTCTTTATAAATCGTAGAAAACTAAATTAGAACCGCATTGGTAAAAAGTATAGATCAAGGTTCCACTCATACATGATCTTTTTTATTTATTTATTAAAGAGCTGTAAATCGCATTTAAAAATGCAAAGGTGACTCACAAATATCCCAAAAACGTGAAATACTTTTTAGACTCCTTGTTCGCCTTCGTCGACGACGTTTAAAGAAGGAAGATCTAAAATGGTTGTCTAGAAATGCAGATGATTCGGACATAAACAGGTGGAATCAAACTACGTTTGAATTTAAAATTGCAAGTAGAATAAAGGAACGATTTTGGTGTGTCCTACTTTACTTTCTTCATTGATCTAGAAGCCTGTTTTTTTAATAACTTATATACCACACTCCTCACCGACTTTAGCTTCTCGACTGTAAATCACAGTAACAATAGTGCAATATTAAAAATGATGTATTTTTACAATCACTCGATTTTAGTTAAATATTATTTTGTTTTGCTGTATATTGTTAAAATACAACAACGGTTAATTAATTTTTTAAACTATATTTTCTTATGAGCATATTTTCTTGCCTAACTCTTATGTCACCCAAACGGACATTTGCAAGGTGCTGAGCAATCTTCTGTGCCTTTGATGTTATGTACAGTACATTGCGGATATTTGTATATATTCTAAATGTTTTAATATTAACTTTCACCACAATCTACTCTTCCTTTTATCAATCCAAAATAAATCGACTAAGTTGATAAACTATCTTCCTGGCGAGTGTTTGTTCGCGAATTTCATTCATTCGCCGCAATTGAATATAAATTTGAAGAAAAATTTTCACAAAAACAACAACAACGATGACAAATGTGTATCGAACATTAGAATATTGCGAAAATAAGTAGAGAAATCATTTTTTCTTTTTTTTGTGTTTATTTTTTAAACAGCATTTTCCTGAGAGAACAAGATCAGAATCCGAATCTATCTTGTTTTATCATTTTATATATCGAATAAAAAAGTCTAAATCCCATAAAGCGAAAACTTTCAACATTATTTTACAACAGCAACACTCCTCATAACTTCAATCAAACATCAACAGCTCTTAACAATATTATTTTGGTAATTTTTTTAGTGTCGTCTGTCGCTTCGACAGATAAATCCTTTCCAGAGGTGCGATGCTCCAGTTATTATTCTCTTGAGAAAAGCTCTTTTGGAATTTATATTCTATATTTGTTTCTGCAGGCAGTATATATTTATATATTTAATTTATATATCTGTATATATATATATTCACCTGAGTTCCTTATAAAGGTGTTGTTTCATTGTATATATATATATATATATATTATATCACACTCTATGCACTTGTTTTGTTTATACACAGTGTGCAAATACGAGTGCAGTGTGCATACCAGGCACAGAATGTATGTAAAATTTATAACATCTCACTTGTAGAGATATACTTTTAATCTTCTGTATTATTTTTAAAGCCTTTAGGCCTTTCTTTTTTTTAATCTTCTACCTAAGTCACTAGATATCATTCTTGCTTACACGGACAAATACTAGTATTAATTTCCTCGAGTTTTATACATGTCCTGCTATTTCCATCTGTAGATAAAAGGGTATAAAACGATCCATTTAAATAAATAAAAACAGAGAAACAATCAACGAACAAGTGAAGGAAAAAATAATAAGCTTTGAAACCTGTACATCCAACAACTTTGTACTGTACAATCTTGAACTGAGAAAAGGACAAAAGACATCGTTTATTATATTTTATCTTTTTTATAAAACTAGAATGTGATCATATTTTTAACAACTGATTCTGCATATTGCTGAGTATTAACAGGAACAGGTCAATTCCAATTCGAAAGCGCCCACAAAGAGATTCGTTCAAAAAATTGATGATCAAAGAACTAGCTTTGACATCTAAAGATGGCTATGGCTGTTGACAGAGACACAAATTACCAAACGGAATGATACACGTCTAGTAGTAAATAGCTAATGTTATTTTTTAAAAGTCCTGAAACACATTAAATTAAAAAGAATTATCACTGACAACGTACTAAGATATCTCGTTTAAAGTACAAAAAGCACTGGATGTGCTAGCAATAGTCTTTAATCCTAATTCTATTAGCCTGCAGCACTTATTCATAGAAGCAATTGTAAAGAAAGCCTGCATAAGAGGCCTAAAATGTGTATAACCTTGCGGAGATATCTAAGAACTAGTTGTTTGAAAGGTAAACCAATGCAGACACAAATTTGTCTGCAACAACGAATGTACTAGATAGAGATGTCTTTTCCATGTTTAAGAGAGAAAAAATTGAAGAAAAAACATTTATACAGAAAGGATATTTTACAAGTTGATCAATTTTTTATATCACTTCTAGGATCTTCTGATAGTTCGACACTTGGCTTCGTTCCTTATATCATTTTCCTATTGCATACTAAATAATACTGGAATGTCTCCTCTTCGACCCTGTAGTTCTCTAGGAAGGGCGTGAAACTGTAAGTGCTATATTTACAATGAACCATTCCTTTCTATTATTTTTAGGATCACAAGGAACGGGGCGTAAACTTTGAAAAAGTTACTACATAACAGTATTCGATGCTGATTAGCAGAAAGTCGGTTTGTGGGTTCGTGTATAAGAGAGGAATTAACTGCAGATTTTTAACACTGTACAATGATATGGATGGGGATCTTTCCACGGTAGGAATTAACGGTGTGGCCGGAAAGGATTATCTGGTTGTAAACACCAGTTCAATACTGTAATTGAAAGGTCATATCGGCCGGATAAACGTATCCAATCACAAAAAAATTAAAGCGTTGATATGCGTACTTGACTGGTTACAGGTACCGATGGGTCTGCGTCCGAGTTTGAGCTTGGTGTGATGACTGTGGTTGTAACCGATCCTCCGATGGGAAGGGTGGACATTGTGGTCACCACGGGAACCGGATTGTTCAAGTTGGACCTGGAGATGATATGATGCTGCTGAAAATCACTCGTTTGAGGAGCTCTATTGGGAACGCGCACTTGAATGTCATTCAATTCTTCTTCCTGCACCGATGCTGGAGTGTGCTGCTGTTCGGAAAAATCCCAGAGTTATGAAATCAATTAATACAATGCTTAAATTTGCTTATAATAAAATCATTTCAATTCATAATAACAAAAAGCGGCTAATAATAAATTAGTTGGCAATTAATACTGAAAACAACATTATTTATTCAAATTCGTTACGCGGTTATTATTATCATAGCATATTCAGTTGCTATATTCGACTACTAACCTACATTGCAGTTCTATTCTGGTTTATAGCCTTGAAAAATAAATTATGCAACAGAAAACGCAATAAAACTATACGTAAATAGAGATTATTTAGTTTTGAAAAATTAGCCAGAAAATCGTTTATTATATTTTTGAAATATAAGAAGCAAACTTTTAAAATAATGAAACCACGAAAAACAGCAAAATTGAGATTTAAGATGGAACTAAAACATTCTTTAGTAAAATATCTACAAGCCATGCATAAACGAAAATAAATTTTTACGATCTTCAATAAATTGCTTATGTAATGCACCGTATTTTATAAATGTGCAACAGTATTTTGTCCAATAACAAAAGAAAGGTTTTTCTATTCAACGAGAAGACCGCAAACAGCATTGATTTAATGGCAAATTATCAATACTTTCATAAGAAATATAGCAAGGGTTTTCGAGAATTTGGAAGCTCGCAAATTCCAATTTGCGATAGTTTCAAACGGGAGAAAAATATATATGTGAGTAGACAAAGCAACACTTGCCTGATATTTCTTCTTACTCCAACGTCTCCCACAACAAGTCTGAAACGAATTATTCTCTTGGGAAGATAAAGATGGAGCTGGCGATAATGGCGGTGTGGAGGAAGGTCTATTTGGTTGACCGTTGTAAGGTACTTCTAATTCTACAAATTCGCGATCCTGAAACAGATTTTTAAACGATAGAAGGTGTCAGGATGAAAGGAATATTTTATTACTATCAATTAATCAATAGAAATGGAAACCGGGAGGTTGAAGTTGTTGACGTGACAGAAAGAATTACACAGGATTTTCTAAGAAAGGTCAAAACAGAATCGATATTCAGTACGATAATGTTTTCTTTTTTTATTCGGTTGCGTATGTTAACTGTCGAAAATAAGAAAAGTTTTCGAAAGCGCACCAAGCAAATGTAAGAAATGATGGTAATCTGTTGCGGATACATCGATCGACTTACCGTCGTTTTCTCTAAACATCTCAAAAGATGGTGATGTTGCAATTCAAAGATATCTTCGGCAGATTCTTCGATTTCTTGTCCACATTCCCTTGCAGCTAACCTCGCTTCCACGGCTTTCTTCTTACTGACAAATGCCGCTCCACTCGTAACCTTTGCAATACGGATTCTGGCCATTCGTGCTTTCTGTTAAATAAATAAAATGTAGTTAGAAACGAAATCGTGCTTAAAAGAAAATCTATACTTAATAAACAAGTCAAAAAGAGTATCATTTTTTTCCTTAAATGTTTGCTCTGTCAATCACGTTCACGTTTTTTCCCTTCCTACTTTAATCGTCTATTTTTAAACGCTTCGAGAAACGCATTAACTCAACTACATCAAAATTTAAGTTAGAAGAATAAATACCTAATAGAAAATGCATTTAACTTTTTTAAGTAACGGAATTTTTCAAATATTTAAAATAAACATATAAAATTAATTTTATTTCTTTCAAAATGAAGATTCGAAATATTTTCTAAGAGCCAAGGCATTTGATGAAAAGTAGTCTACAATAAGTGACCCATTAAAGAGATCATCCAGTCAACATATCTTAACTGAGACTCTATTCTGTATCGTTAAATTGAGTCATTGGATTGTTCTTATCGTCTAAACTATTTATAGGAGATATAACTAAAGCCTCGTCCATTCAAAAATACAACTTAAATCCAATGGAGACTCAACTTGGAAAAGATAATATTATATTGCAAATTTAATTAATGTTCCGTTATAAAATTAAAAATAAAAACTATTCGGATGAGGAAAGCTCATTCAAATGAACATAAAAATCTAAATTATGTAGAAAAACGAATCGATATTTTCAATCTTTCAAAAATCTCCAACAACCCTTTCCGTTCTAGATAACGACTCTATCTAAAACGGAAAGAGTTTTTATAATGTGAAAAGCATGGAAATAAAGACGTAAAAAAGTTCGAATTTTACGCGATGTGACAGATAGACCTGCAGAGTTTATTGTTTAAACTTTAATAATGTAGGCTACGTGCTTAATTTAGAATCGTTCTATATATTTTCTATTGTTTTCGTCATTGTTTGCTCGGCTTAGCCTTGATATACATTGATTTAACGCATTTAATAAACCACGCTTGTTAACTTGTCCACTCTGTATTTCCTGCATTATGTCCCATTTCCTAATTGTATTATATCCTTCTCGACAATCTTTCCATTTCTTTCTTTTTCTTTTTAATGATAGATTATTCTACCGATTGAATAAATTCTAATAGATATAATGTTTCTCTTTTTGAATTTCGTAAAGCACTAGAAATCTACTGATATATTCTTTTTCTTTCCTTTCTCTTAATCCTTAATTCCTAAAGTAGATTTTTCTTCGTTTAAGACCTTGTTACTTTCCATCTTATCCTCCTACATCCTATAACTTATGAATAGACCTATAGCAATCTCTTTTCCGCTATAAAAAAACCATATCTAATAATTAAATAATTGATATAGCATTACATTTACTTGAATATCTTATGTATTATTTAGGGATTGTATACCGGTTTACCGATTTACCGGTTAACCGATAAATTGACAAAAAAACATTCGGTAAACTTACCGGTAAATTTCAAAAATTTACCGGTAATTCGGTAAATGAAAAATCCATACTAGAAATTTCTATGTAGAAAATATTGTGTTTATAGATATTTAAATAGGCTAAAGGGACATTGGAAAAAAAAACAGGTAAGTGTAAGCAACAATATATCTCATTATTAATTTTATGTGAGATAGTTTTTGTTTAATTTTAATTTAATGACCATTCTTCCAACAAGTGTTGAATCAGAAAGGGTATTCTCGTGATCTGAATTATTTTGTACAAAAATTAGATCAAAATTAGGAGATAAGACTATAAATAATTTAAGTTTCTTGAGAAGTTAATTTTAAAAAATGGTAATCAATAAAATGGTATTAGGTACTATATATTATTTCTGTTGTATTTTTATTTTTCTGTATTATTTTATTTCTGTTTATTTTTATATTTATTATTATAGTTTGTTTAGAATAACACTTTAATTTTTATATTTTTTATATTTGATATCTTTGAAATAAAAATGTGAAATGGAAATCATAATGAATTATATTTTTTATCACCTTAATTTTATTTTTCAAGAAAAAAATTTACTGGTAATTTACCGGTAAACCGGTATTTTAATTTCCATTTACCGAATTACCGGTAAATGAAAAAGTCGGTAAATTTACAATCCCTAGTATTATTATTCCAGTTTCCTGTTTCATTTTAAAATATAACATATAAAACGAAAAAAAAATGTCCCGTCTACTAGTAATGTTCGAAACTTCAAAAACTCTGAATTTATTTTAAAAAAATTACAAATTATATTTAATAAAAATAATTTTTCTCTTATTTTTATTTCAAATTGTTTATAAAAATTCAATATTCGGAGTTTATTACGATCAAATATCTCTAGTTTAAACCGCAATTTAATTGCGGTTTGAGCTAGACATATCGAGACTATTAAAACACTGAAAAATTAAAAATGCTTACACATTTTTGTTATATTTTCGGTCTAGTAAAAATAATAAAATCAATTTACACATTTTAATCATTAATTCAAAAATTGTACTTATGCACTCTTCACTTTATCCTGATTATATTTTCAAGCTAAGTTGAATTTTATTGATTTTTAGATGTAGTTGTTTCATTAAATTCAGATCGCTTCTACTAAAATTCTTGTACTGTGCTCTCTCTTTGCCAACAAACATATTTCCCCCCTAAATCTTAACTTAACCAAAACGCTTCACTATATTAATAACATATCAAAAGCTAATTTGGGAAATATACAAAAAACGAACGTATCTATCTGTTTATCAGGCGGAAAATCGATTTGGAAAATTTCCAACAGAGTCAAATTTATAAAATAATCCTTAAACGCGAAGACACTTAGTCAAAATGCGATTCTATCCGGAATCACTTATTATATTCTAGAAATTTGACTAAAGTTTTCTTAATTTCCTAAGAAGAAAATAAATTTTAATTAAGTAGCTATTTAGAAAAAATACTTAAACCTGACAATCAAATAATTATACTTAATGAAAAATTTAGTGAGAAAAATCGAATTAAAAACATCATTACAATGTTTAAAGCAATTAAATCGGTCATTAATTTTATCCAAACATTCGATAACTAATTAGTTAAGAATGGAATGACAGACAACGCCCAGTGATTAGATTTTACACTTATTAGTTGACATACACGTTTAATCTTTCCTTTAAACGGATTACAAATGTACAATTTTTGAATTAGCATTAAATACGTTGCTACAAGTCGTTCCATCTTTGCAAACATTCATTTTCTAAAATAGTTTTTACGTCAAAGGCTTTCGTTCTTGGCATCTTTCGTTTCATTTTTTTTTCTTTTTTAATATCACAAAACAAATTGACCTAACTATTGTAAAGTTTTGGGTTTGTATAACTTTTATTTAAATATATACACTAGATAAAGTAAATATTTCTTTTGCTATTTTGTGTCCTTGAGAACTGAAAGATTTCTTCTTTTTCTTTGTTTCTTTTTCCTAACTTCCAATTGTGCTATAAATGTCATCGAGACAGGAAAAAATAAAACTTATTTGAATATTTCTAATACTTGTTTTAGATTTTTTTCATGTAGAAAAAGAAAACGAGAGAAAAAGAAACAACTAAACCGAAACGCATTCTTGTATGTGTATGATGTTTTTGTCAGAATATAAATTTTTATAGCGATATATTGATTCAAAATATCTCAATCTTTTCTTATAATAAAATGTTATTTTCTCTAAATTCGCTTTTATTCGTTCAAAAATCATTCAATCATCCGCCTTCAGAATGATTTAATGAGAGTTTCAAACCAAATAAGAGTGATTTAGCGATTTTGAATCGAAATGATGGCAATTTAATGAAGAAAGAGAGAGATAGAGAGAAACGTATATTTCAGAATGATTTAATAAATTTAAATCCCATTTTAGAACAATTTATTGTTCCGAATGAATAAATATGAGGATGATTCATTGAAGTTTTGAATCCAAATGCGAATTTAAAGATGATTCCACCAAATGAATCCAACTAAAGATTTAATGATATCGAATTCGTGAAGATGATTAATGATTTCTATAAATATATATGAGAATAATTTAATATTGTTAAAATTATTTGATGATTTAACAACTGAAATAAATTGGATTGAAAATGACTTAACAAAATTTGAATCTAAATAACAGTAATTTAATAATTCTAAACTCATTTAAGGATGATTAATGATGTCTATAAATCAAAATGAAGATGATTTATCGCTTTGAAAACAATCTAATAAGTTGGATAAATTTAAATTAGAATGATTTAATGCTTCTCAAATCTAAATGGTAACAATTTAATTGGTTTTAGGATAATTCAATAATATATAAATTAAAATTATTTCCAATTAGAATAAAAATTAAAAAAAATTAAATAGCTCAAAAATCTTAAATTTGGCCTTATTCATCGAAAAATATTAACTTATAATTAATTTAACACGTTTTAGAACATAATTATCGTCGATTCACGCTCAAAATGATCATTTGTGATAGTTTATAACAGTAAGTTTAGTGAAGCGTGAGGAAAAAAACGTCTAGTTTATCCTTTAGGAAACTTTCTTCCCTAGTTTTATCCCAACTAAACAGAGTAATCGTTTGTATTTATATCCGGATAAATTTAAATGCAAGTTATTCGCTATTGATTTTGTAAAGAAACATGTTAAGGTTGCTCTAGCATGACGGATATTAAGTCTGGTATTATATTCTTTGAACTAAATAGATTCTGATGATACCCCTACCTTACATTAGCCTACATGACAAAATGTTACGACGGTTATTGTCTTTCTTTTCTATTTTTTTACAGTCTTATCTTTACTTATGTTATGTTACCGCATTCGTTTAATTGAAAATATATCTAGCTATTACCATAATATTAACTTTAAATCATTTAATTCAACCGAGACTCGAAATATGAAATCTGTTCATAATTTATGTTAGGTATACCTGCTACATATGATTATTATATGACTTAGTGGATATCAGTCATGTCACAGGCTATTTTAATACAGAAATAGATCTTTAAACTAGAATCGGAATTTGCATATGAGAGTAGAAATTAACAAAAACAATTAATCGACTAAATCTGACGTAAATTATTCTAGGCCTAATATTTAATCTTAATTAGCAACAAATCGTCATAAGGTTATACGATTTATCTATTATTTATAGGCCTATTAAGTTCTGAGATTTCAGCTTGGTTAGTTTTAAACGTTTAAATTAAGCAATTTTTAACGCTTCAAAACGTATTTTCAAATGGATATTTTAATTTCTCGCTTAATCTTACGAAAAAAGATATGTATATATAATGTAAATACAGTAAAATAGGTTACATAATAACGGCACTCTTTATACTGAAATTCATTGATTTCTAAACATTCACGCTTCGATAGTCTCTTTCGGCGTGTGTTACGTATTTATAGATTTCTCGAGAAGATAATTGAAATGATAATATAGCTTTATAAGAGTGCATATAATTATGTCAGAGCTGATAATTGTTTTAGCAATTAATTCTGGTTGACAGTGTGAATAACATTTTATCTCCTCTTTTATCTGTTATCTTAGTCGATTTGAATATGGAAATGTCTTAGGAATCTTGACGAAGAATACGAAAAAACAGGAAATTTGTATTGGGAAGCTCTTGATTACACAGATAACTCGTGTTTACTTTCTGACAAACATGATGGATTACAAGAAAAAGTAAATAAATTGGAAAATGTTTTCTTAATTGGTTTATCTATAAATAGCTACAAAACAAAAATTGCAGCGATAATGTCACAAATTACCTTTCATTTTTTTCAAATCTAAACTCTAGGGAATAAATAGATGATGCTATTTAAATTTTTCTGGAAGAGTTTAAGATGTAAGAAATAAAATGAATCGAAAATAGAAAAAAAGTAAAAAAATACCTTACTTGATTCGGAGAATCAATACGTTAAGAAAAATAAAATTAATTGATTTTATGAACAACATTGATTTAATCCAACATGAACAATATTGATTTAATCCAGTTTAATATGTATACAGCAAATAATGTTATAAAATACGTTAGAGAAAATAAATTCGAAGAACAAACAAATGTAACGAAGTCAATGTTCAAAATATAACATTGTCTACGATAATTATCAAATTCTGACATTCCTAGAAAATGTTTGGAATTTAGATATTACTCGAGAACTAGATGAGGATAAGAGAAAGTTAAAATAATGTTATAAAGAGAAGTGGAGAGAACAAATATCTTATTAAGTTAATAGGCGATATGAAATGATGGCAGTTGATAAATCAAAATGATATTCTCTTGTGAAAATAAATCGTATCTTAAAAGCTTTTATAGAAAAGTTTTCATCATAATTTTAAAGTAAATAAAATTTTCTAGATTTTCCAATCTTAATTCAAATGGAAAGAGAATGTTTATCTTCGGAAGATATTAAAATAGATTTAAAAAAACAAAAATCAGAATGTTAAGACGAAGAATACAGACGAGACACATCTGGAATTTAAGAATAGTATTTGCTGAATGTTAATTCTGAAAATGCAGTATTACAGGACAATCGAACGAAAACAATTTCACTTCTATATAATCTATAATAATGATGCAGGCCAACTGGAGAGAGAGAGAATATCAATCTAATTCTACTACGTATGCTTAACTCCGTTTAGCAACAAACTACTGACGTCATAGTAGAAATTTTATTTGAAATAGTGACGCCAGAAGTTGATCAGAAATTACGTCATTGAATACAGAATGATTTTTAACGAAACAAATTCTATAACTAAAATAAGAATTTTGAAACTATTAATACATTCTATAAGTACGCCAATAATGTTTTAGATGATTAATTATAACTAAAATAAGCAAAAAAAATCTATATTTTATGAATTAAATCAATATTTATTAATCTAATTCAGCATTTATAAACGAAAAGATAGCAGAAAATTACGCATAATCAATGATTAATATTGAAATTGTTTACACCAAAAACATTATTGAAATATCTTTAAAAAACCCTAAAATTAACTGTTTCTATTATATGTTAGCAACTTAGAATAAGAGAATCTCAACATTTTTAATTTTGCTTTAAAAATTTATCCAAAAATATTGATAAAATTTTTTTCATTTCTTTTAAATAACATAGTCATACTGAATTTCATAAATTAATTAAATATCTTTAAAGAAATAGAGAGGAAGGCCATTTTTTTTTTGTAAACAGGCCCAAATAAAACAATTTTAAGTATTGATAATCTGTTGATACTAACCAATTAAATTGTTCTACTTTATACATTTTTATTAAAATATTATTAAGAGAACTTTAATTATTATTATTGCAAATGATTTATACAGGACTATTCTTACCAAATCTAAACCAAAGATTAAAAAAAATTTTATTTTAAATTTCAAAAATTCAATTATTATTTAGAAGATTGAACAATTTATAATTTGAAATATTCTGGGCTAATATAATAATTTTTAAAGATTAACCGATTCTTGATTCTAAACAGTAACCATTTTGAAGCTATTCCATACATTTTCTTTCAGTTACTTATACACCCTAATTTAAATAATAATGTAATAAATATTTTTCTGTTTATTAAATTAGGTATAAATATGTCTATAATTAACTAAATTTAAATTAAAAATTTATAATTAAATATATATAATAAGATAATAAATGTCTACTTAAATATACAAACAAACACACACGTATAATAGAAATACACAGTAAATGTGATTATATTATAAATTCAGTTATACAATAAACGTGCTTAAACAAAAGTAGGGCAGAAGAATGCAATTTAAAAATTCAGACAGGTGATTTTTTAAGTTTTAGCCTCTAAAATGGTTCAAAACTTAATCCCGAAAGTTATTTTATGGTTAAACATTCACACGAAACGACCCATTTTGCTAGATTATTGCAGTTTAGAAATTATCTTTGGTCAAGATAATAGATATTAAATCGTAAAACTATCAAATATTCCTTCATTCTCCATAATAATACTTTTTAAAATATAAGTAAGAATAGCATCTAATATAATAATAAAAATTATTAGGAAATTAAATTTTAATTTAAACGGCCATTAAAGTCAATTTGAGTTTTAAAATTTTTACATTATATCTTACAAATAATTTTAAAATTGATATTTATATTTTGAAATAAATGTAAAAAATATTATTTATAATTCTGAATAAAAAGAAATCTGGAATATAGAAACGGGTAAACACACAAAGAAAATGAGGATCAAAATGATTACGATAATTAAGATTAATTATAATTAGATGTAAAAGAAACAATCGTTTATCAGCATTTTAGCATGGATTTTTAGATAATGAAATAGTTTCGTGACAGTTGTAAAATATAGGTCTCTGAATGAAAAATGCTCGGATGAAGATCAATGCTTGATTACACTTAATAAAAAATATAGGAGACGGTTTATTCAAGAAAAATGCAGAATAATAAAAACAAATTTGATATATTTTACCAATAGAGGTGAGAAAAAATGAATAAATTAAATTCAGTCTGAAAAAAATATCATTTCAGAAAGGATAAATATTATATCATAAAAAATAACATTTCGAGAGTAGATATCAATATAAAAGAAAAGGAAACTTTTTAAGTTTCTCTTTCTTTAAAAGTAAATAAAACAATGACGTTAATAAAATCATCTGCGCGGAATCTATCGCTCTTCTTGTGAAAATGGAATTAATCTAAAGGGAAAATGTCGATAATATTTCGCTTTTTTTCTCGTAGAATTGATTTTTATGTGATACATTTACTTATTACAGATTGCTTACGAAATCTTTTAATAAAAAAAGATTGAAAAGAATAACATTGAAACATTACTTTCTCAAAAAAGAATAAGCAAAAATATGTTTCCACTTGTATAAAACTCTGCATAGGAAACAAAATGTTTCTTCATCGAATTATAAATTAGTATCTTTAGCTTTGAAATATTGTACTTCACTTCATATTGAAGTATATGAAAAAGGTTTTTCTGAATAAAAATTGGTGTATTGACATTGATAAATGTTCTATTGTCTCTAGAAAATGTTTTATTTACAGAAGTTTATCCTTCGTACTAGAAATTTGTGTCATAATGTCGAAAAAGTGCATTGCAGAATGTTTAAGTTTAGAAAAATGTAGAAATCCATCTTAGAAAATTTCCCTTTCAAAGTAGTACTTTGCAAAGTATTTAAAATAAATATTCATTTAAAAAATAATTAGTTTAAATATTTTATTTTTTAACAGATTGTGGATTTCTTTATGTTACGGTTCGTTTATCGCATAAAGTAATTTGTTTCGTAGATATTCGAAAAGCTTCGAATCTATGTAGAAAAATATCATTCTTAAAGCTCAATGGTAAGGAAACAAGACGGAAAATAGCATATTTAGTATTATCCTACGAGAAAATTAAACATATACATTTTTTTTTTCTCCAGAACAATTGCTGAAATTAACAAAAAAAAAAAAAAAGAATATCGTTTCAATAAAACATTGACTGGATAAACAACTAACCAATATAAATGTTATATCACCAGTATATAGAACACAAACTGTATTAAAGTTAAAAATGTGTTGAGATTTAAAAAAAAGAGCATTAAATCCTTCTTAAAATTCAATTTCGTTCTTTTAGAATTTATTTTTGTCCATTGTGTTAGATAAAATGATCACTACGAGTGAAGAATGTTTCGAAGAAATAAGAGAAAAACTAGCTACAAAGAAAAGAATTGAAAAATCAGATAGATAAAATGAATAAATAAATAATAAATGAAATAAAAACTACAAATGAAACGCCTATATAAGATTCATGACTAATATTTCAGCAATTTTAGAGATTTTTTTAGGAAAGATTAAAACAAATTTTAATTTCGTATGAATTAAATATCATTTATCGAAAGTATTGATTATAAACTATAGAAATCTGTTACAACTGATTAAATAATAACACTTTTACGCCTCTATTTAAATGTATTCGGCTTTATTTTATTTAAAATCCTTATCTAGATTTATTATACTTCTATGCCTATTAAAAAAAAAATAACTGACATTTAGAAAAATTTATAATGGAACCATATATACACTATAATGTAAATTATAATAAAATTTATTTTTTCTTTCGATTTATTTTAATTATCTCGCAAACATGAAAAATTATACAATTACTATAAATGTAAATTAAGGAGATAAAGTAACGTGCATAAATGTTTAAAACATCAATTTATAACTAGAAAATTATACGTTTTTATTTAAAATTATTTATAAAATTCGAATACACATTTGTTACATTGTATTAAAATTCTAATATTAAAAAAATACGAATCGCTAAATAAAGAAGAGTATTTTTAATAGAAGAGATCAATTCTGTTTCATTGTCTCCTTTTTTCAATTTAAATGATCTTTTCTAATTAGTTAAAGTTTGGCATATAATAACATTGAAAGGAGGGGGGAAAATACTTCACCTTTAATATCAAAAACGATTTGTTTCTTTAGAAATAATAATAATAATAATAATGAATCGCTACTGTTTAAAAATAAAAATGTAGAAATATTAAAGGAAAATCGCGAGAATTCTTTTATCTTGATAAAGAATAATTTATTCCTTTTTAAAATTTCAAATAAAACTTTTCTGATATTTAAATTAGATGACATCATAAGAAAATGAAATTTCCGATAAAGAAAAACTATAAAAATTAACTTACATTATCTTTATCTATTATAAATCGCTCAATTTATTACTTTTTATATAAAATGCAAAAGTTATTTTATATATTTTTGTTAATTATTTTCATTTCTAAAAAATAAAAAGTAATATCAGAACAGACGACACGGAAAAAAAAATGGCGACATTCTTTGTCGGAAGGTGAGTTATTAATTACCATCGGGAGTAATCTAAGTTATAAATTAAAATGCGATTAATGAATTAAATATGTTCTTGAATGAATATTTAGTAGTTAAAACTTGTGTAGAATGCAATTTTTTAAAACATTTCTTTTTTATAAACATAAAATGTGTGATGAAAATATAATAAATTCTATACCCGAATACATCAACCTATCTTACTACGAACTTATAATATATAACCCATAATATTGGACTAAACATAAAATATTTTAAAATGCTTTATGGTAGACAGAAAACTATATAATACAGCATGTGTTTACTTTATACTGTATTATGATGTCAGCTTATTCTTATATAAGCTTTTTCATCTATATAGCATTTTGAAATATTTATTTAAGTAGATATGCTTAATGCTTATAGTTTTTACAAACTTATACAAAAAATAGAAATATTCTAATTATACATTGTGTAATGTTAATCAGTCAGCATTCATTCCATATGTGGCTTATCCTGTAGACAATTATATTTATAAATCTGAGTAAATAGCCTTTGACATTTGTAATTTAAAACATTACTATTTGAAAGTTTTTTTTATCTGTTTGGAATGAACACATGTTTATACATTTTGTTTTTTAAAAGTATTATTATAAAATTATTGAAAAAATATTTAAATTTAATAAAACAAATTATTACAAATTTTTTGATGCAATATCAGTGATAAATTGTTGACAAATTTAATGTAAAAAGTTTTTAGTAATGAGATAAATATTATGATGTTTATTTATCTTTCCCAATCTCACTCCACAAATTCGTTCATTTTTAGTCTTCAAGAATCTGATAATTTTATATTTAATTGATTTTATTATAGGCGTATGACATAATATAAGTGCAATTCCAAAATATCTTACATGAATAAGATATAAGCTATTTTGGAATCGTATTTCAAAACTCAATCGATTTAAGTATTTAAACTTATATATATATATGATTAATCATATCTACAATTAAAGCAAGAATCGAAATGTAATTCAATTGTACCCACTTAATTGTATAGAGAGGTTCTATAAGAGAATAAAAATATATCCAAAATTATGTATATGCATAAAAGATATAGTAAATTATAAGATATTAGTATGTAACTATCGTCCATAAATTAAATAAATATTTAATAAATAATTTATTTCATCTACGCTATCGCAGGTAATAGTGGATATACAAAAAGAGTCCCAAAATAGCACGCACGAAGAATTTGCGCGTTAATGAAATGCCACCATCTTATTTTATTTTAAATTTAATATTCACAAAGTAATTAATAACTATAGTATTTGAAGGATACAAGTTGCTAATAACGATACATTCAAAAAATAAATAAGAAAAATGCACCAAGAGCAGCTAAATGATCATTATTGAAAAAGATTGTATAATATGACTTAAATTTTTATAACTCAATTTTTATACAGTACTTTAATATCCATTTTTTGAAAATTTCTCTAAGATAATTTACTTTGTTTCTTCAAACTTAGTTTAGGCTTTATAGGTATAAGACTTAAACAAAGCACGCACCAATTTCTTTTAATCAAATATTCATATCTTGGCATTTATTCCTAAAACGGTCCCACCCTGTCCTAAATCGTACAGAATCTTTTTATCAGAAATTATTAGTATACATTAATTATAATTTGTTGTTTAGTTTATACAGTATATCAAAATTTGCTTAACTAACGAACAAATTTATAATTGAAATATTCATAATATTTTGTTTTTATGTATAAAAGTTTACATATATTTACTATTCTAAGGAAGCTAAAAATTTGAATTTTTTGTCAAATAATAAGTTTTTTTTAAGAAGAACTGATTCTATAAAGAACGAAAACTGAAAACTCTCCTGATAGAAATTTGACATTTACCATATCGTTAAGCTTTTGGTAACAATATAGCATATAAGCCTAGTATCAGAAGAGTATGGGATAGTAGTATTTCAATTGGAGATTAGTTCATATATGATCTTGAATTTTGATAAATTTTAACAACTTGCTACTTTTAAATCTTAAATTATTCTAGATTCGAGGCGATTTCCATCATTTCTAATATTTTATTTAGCTTTACAAATAGCTCATATATTTGTGTGCATGATATAAATTTAGCCTAGAATACAGATAAACGTTATTTTCTACATCACAAGAATTTAAAACTAGTAAAAGAATATGTTAAGTCTAGTTCTCATTCTATCATACTGTAGATATAAGATAAAATAATTAATTAAGAACACATCGAACGATAATCTTCTCTTTATAAAATAATATTTCTGCTATATATTTAATACAGTTTTCTTATATTAAATATTCTGAAATGTTTATCATTCTCTAATTTAAAAATTTCAAATGCAATATAAAATATGTATATCAGGGCTGGGCAAACCTTGTTACGACAGGAGCTATACCTAATATATCGCTTATCAAGAATACGAGAGCTGCATTCTCTATAGAAACTGTATTTTATATAATTTAATAATAATAATTAAATATACGTGAGCACAGTTTGGACACCGTATTGAAAGATCTTACCACTTAATAAAGTTTACTTTCTACTTCGTATTTCATATTTAAATTAAATTGTTCAGGATTAAAAAAATTGTGGCATAATCATTGTTACTAAAAATTCTGAAATAAGATATAGACTTAGTAAATTATAGTATGCAGCCAATTTAGAATATTCTGAACTTTGATCAAGAAAATTTCCATTATAAGAATGATGGATTATTTAAATATAAATTTTTGATTATTCATTTTTTATAAATAAAATTTATAGAAGATTTATCTGATTTAAGAGTAAAAATGTGTAATATTATTGCAATATATATTAATTTACATAATTAGAAGAAACGATAAATTTTGATTATTTCGTCTTTTAATAATTAAAAATAATTGCAGGCAAAAGCCCATTTTAAAGAGGAGCACCAAATACAGAATAAATTAAAACTGACATAATTTTTATTTAAAACTTTTTAAATAAGAGTGTTTATTGTAATAATTTAACCCCGTAAAATTAAATTGAAATACTAAGCTGTTATTAGGCCTACTCATTTCTTAGTATTTAAAATACGTGTAACCTAATTTAAATCCCACAGGCTAATTAACATATATATATAAAGGTCTATTGTTATTAGACAATTATAAGCTATTCAATATAAGTGTGATATACATGCTTTAAAACTAGAAAATTGCTTAAAAATTACGTAATAAGTATTTTACATTATACTTTAGTGATTACTTTCTCTTTATTTATATCAACATTAGTAAACCACGCAACCTTTTGAGACAAATAAATAGCAAGTAGTTCTATTAACAAAGCATCAAAATGTCAAAACATCTAATTTGTTTAATTTTTATTAAATATACTTAAGCATTCTAGATAAATTTAATGTTATATTGAGATTATTTGAATATATTATTGATTTATTACACATACACAAACATTAAATAAATGAATCAATTATACTACAAAATATTGCTGAGTAGTTAACAAAATTTAATAATCTATAGAATAGTATTTGCTGAATGTTAATTCTGAAAATGCAGTATTACAGGGATGTCTATAAATCAAAATGAAGATGATTTATCGCTTTGAAAACAATCTAATAAGTTGGATAAATTTAAATTAGAATGATTTAATGCTTCTCAAANCATCTAATTTGTTTAATTTTTATTAAATATACTTAAGCATTCTAGATAAATTTAATGTTATATTGAGATTATTTGAATATATTATTGATTTATTACACATACACAAACATTAAATAAATGAATCAATTATACTACAAAATATTGCTGAGTAGTTAACAAAATTTAATAATCTATATCTTAAATTAAATATATATATATATATATATGAAATTTCTGAAGGTCTACAATAAATACTATTACTGTAATTTAATAAGTTTATGAAATACTGCTGCAGAAATATTATTTTTATGTATTCTGTAATTTTATATAAATAATTAAATTCATTATATATGAAAAGCAGAATTGATTTACTTAAATTTGTATCGATTTTAAAATTATTAATATATTATTAACTAATAATAAATTCATTTTGCAGCTTCAATTAGATGAATTGGCATCGACGCCAGAATATTTTGTAGAATTAAAACGACCATAATTATAAATTTAAAAATAGAAACATAATAAATAAAATTGTAGTAGCTAACAGCTTTAGAAGTAAGAAAGATTAGATTTTCAGAAGAAAAAGATCATTAATAGAATGACAGGTTCAAATGTATACGTACCCTTTGAGCTTTCCTCTTATCTGCTCTTTGGCTTTGATGGTAGATACGGGAGAAGTTCGATACAATAACTGGAACTGGAAGAGCAATAACGAGCACCCCACTCAATGAACACACACCACCAACAATCTTGCCTGTAATTGTATCCGGGACCATATCTCCGTACCTGAGGGAAACAAATTACGTTTGTAACTAGAAGAGTGGTAAATATTTGAAAAATCTTTTAAATTTTCAATGTAAATCTAAGAAGAAAGACGTTAATAACTTACTTAAAAGTGTTGCTGTCTGAGAATGTAAATGCATCTTAATTAAAGTTAGTTGTAGCAAAGATAATTAAATTATGTATCTTTTTATTGGCTATTGAAAAAAAAGTGATCTAACCAGTTTATAAACTTCTTACAAGAACTATTTCTAATTATGGGTGTTACCAGAATTTTTTCAGCAAAATTTTTGTTATTGTTAGACTAAAAATTCCGCAAAACTTATTGCTAAATTTTCGAGTCTAATAATTGTATAATAACACAAAAATTTTGTCTTTTTAAATGTTATAACTAAAATACTTCAATTATAAATTTAAAAAAAAAGACAATGCATTTTTTTTGTATTATTAACTTAATAAAAAGTTAACACAAAATATAAACGTTTAATACAACAGAAAGTAAATTTCCACTTATTGTATCGATGCAAATTGCAAAATTAATTAGAAATCATGTTTTCTATTGAGATATGAGATTGAAGCAAAATAATTCTTTATTTTTTTCATTTAATCTTTTTATAGGTTAAAACCGAAATTGAATGCCATATATAAAATTCTATAAACTACTATATGAAAACTTCATTCCTTGACATTTTATTTTAGAAATATTCGAATGAATGTTTGGATTTCTGTTTGATTCAAGGTTCTTACATACTGTTTGATAAAATGACAGTTTTAATTTGTATCATAAAGTGTAATGCTTTTAATTGCTTTTAAAATATGAAAAGATTCTTGGTAAACTGTTTCCATTTTTGAATAAAAAAATAAATCAAACATTGGCATGTTTCATTTTATGCATTTAAAAACAGCACTTAAATAATTTGTCATGTTTTTAAAATAAATTCTAATACTGCTTCTGTTCAATAATTTCAACTTATATTTGCAATGTTTGATTCTTTATAATTACTATTACAATTTGTATAGAATGAAGCATTATTGGTTAAAGTGAAATCTCACTAGTTTCATAAGTTCTTAAACGTCTCTTTATATCAAATTTTATGAATTTAACCCTAATTTAGTGGCATGACAGGTCTAAAATAGACATTGCAAGGAAAAAAAATCAACATTCAGGATCAAGTAAAGAATGTATCATCGATCGCCCTACCTTTACACGTCCCTAGTTAGATAAAAATAAAACATTCTTAGACCAAAGATAAAATAACTTATGTCTATTACAAAGGATTTCCGCAAAGCAGTATTTTTATTTCCGCAATTAGATCTTTAACATCTAGATAAAGCATCCAACTGTGATTAGAATTAAATAAATAATTATTACGAGTAGGATTCTACCTCGAAGCACTACTGTATTCGTAATATCTGCATCATGCTTCATTTATATTTGATAATCAACATTAAACATTCCACAGTTCTACGCTATAAGACTGAATTCTTATGCAATTCCACCTCATTAGCTATTCTGAATATTTAAGATCCGAGTCGAAAGAAATTAAAAACATATGGTAAAAAAAATATGTATTTCGATTTAAAATATATTTCTGCGGTTAAAAATAAATATATGTACAGTACAAGTTTCTGTTTTCGTACTGAAAATATATCTTCTTATATTATTGTCAAATGTGTTATATTTATCAGTAAATCGATATTTTTTTTCTCTTTAGAAAATAAACATTTTATGCAGTATCGTTCAGATATTCCTAACATTTTTTCCTGTTATTTCTTGTTTTAGAGAACCAGTAGTGTTTTTCAATTGAAATTTTTAAATAGCGAAGTCTAGAAATGAAATATTAATACAGTTACACAGTATTTCGTGAAAACGTATCGCTCTTTAATGTTTCATGCAGAATGAAAGAGAAACAAATCAATGAGAATTCATAACTTTTCTCTGTATTCATATTCATGCTAAATAACAGGAATTCTAAAATGTACTCGACCAACTTTAACTCGAAGTTTTTCTATTTTTATTTAATTTTCTTCTATAAAAGAAAAAAAATTTCTAAAATTAGAAATTTCTGTTTATATTTTTAGCTAGTTTACGATTCTTATAAAAATTAAACTTTAATAACCGATTGTTTGCAATTTTAAATTTAAATAGGTTATATTTATCATTGCTAATGGGAAAAGATAGATTTAATCATGGTTTCTTTTAGTAAATTGTTTTCCTTCAAAAACTTAATGAAAAGTCAAACGGCAGAACTTCTTAAGCATTTTTTTTTTCTTTGATGATTTTTCATAACTGCTGCAATGAGGAACACGCGAATAACTAATGGACGATGGAAACCAACAGATGGGTATAAGATTTTCATTTATACTTATACACACACACACACACATATGTATATATATGAATATCATTTTATGAAAAATATTCTCTAAAACCCAAAACTTATATTACATATATATGTATAGGCTATATATATATATACACACACACACACACACACACACACACATATATATATATATATATATATATATATATTCATTCGTTACCTGTCCTGTTTATTAAAAAATTAACGTATAAAGTTAAATTCCCGTTCAAAACGTTTGCATTTAAAATTTCAAACTAATATAACGTATTTAATTCTTATAACTTTGCACATAAATAAAAAGAATCTCATAAAACATCAGTTTATTGTTTTATAATTAATTCATGCTTGATCTATATTCAGCATTGTTTATAACTGTACTGATTTTGTTTATATTTATTCTTTTATTCATTATTAACGAATTTGTCAGCTTAAAACGACGTTTATTGTCCTATCTGGGAACACAAAATAAGCCACAGTTGATTAAAAATTTCAAATCGATGATCCAAATTGGATACACAAACCGATTTTATATAAGTGCTATATGATAATCCTCTGTGATCCTAGTTACACGAGCATATAAATGACGTCATCATATTATTTCTCTCAGCTGCGAGACACACTTTGAGATATATATAACTCTCTATCGACCGGGTTTAGGTCACTGAAAACGCAGGGGGAGGAAGGGAACTTGCAAGTAATGTTCTTTAACCATTCCCATCTGCAAACAGACAAATTTAAATAGCATTTCTTTCTTTGTCTACGATTATTTTAATTTTTACACATTCCGAGCGTGTAGTTTTTATCAGACACTTTTTTTTTTATGCTTTTAAACAATTTAATCGGAACGGGAGCCAAAACAGTCACGCTTTAAAAAAGTTGAATAGAAAGATGTTTATAAAAAAGTAAAAAAATTATGTTCTCTTTAAACTTAAAACTAAGTTAGGGTATTTTAGTATGCATTTGATTGATTGAATTTGCTTTTGGAGAAAAATTTTATAAATTGCCACAGAAAATCCTGTTTAAAATGTTTTCTTTTTATTACAAAATTAGTAATATTATTTATTGTTTGGGATAATAAGATTTCCGTTGAAATCTTCAACTGTTTGAAAAATTTGTTGTCGCTTATGTTATAGAATGAGGAATTTTGTTTATGTCATTGAATAAATTTTTAGAAATTGAAAAGATAAAGAATTTCAATTTAAATTTTTACAAAATAAAAAAATGTATTTTATTTTTATTTTTATTTAATAATTAATTTATTGAAGTTTCTAAGGTTTACATATCTTTAAATACATTTTTTTTTGGTATTAAAAACGTATCGTAAAAGGTTTGAACGGCATTGATAAAATCAAAAACATACTCGTAGATGTTCATCTTAGTCATTCTATTTTATGAAACTTTTCTTATAAATATGAATAAAATAACTTGATGCTATTATCATGGCAATAACTTTCTGTTGTAATCAATTGAAAACTTTAATACACTTGCAAATATGACTATGTTATAAATATTTAACACGTAGAATAATTTTTTTGAATTATTCAAATATTATAAAAAAGCAATATAATTTTAAATTGTAGAAGCGGTGAAGATTTTAAAGATAATTTAAATTATACTGATTTGTATGCAGAATATTGATATTAATAGTAAATTACCTATAACTGTTATAAAAGTTTCGATAGTTAGGAATCTGGTCAGGAGTAAAATAAATCATAGAATTATCAAACAAATCAATAACATCTACTGGAGAATCACTCGTTACTCTCTAAATTACAGTTATTTGGATAGAATATGGCACTTAACCAATCCACAAAGGAATCGAAGTGATTTTTTAAAATAGATTCCGTTAAGAGGGGGAAATCAAAAGATATCTGGCAATCATCTCAACTTCTCCCTAGTATTATCGAAAAAATGTTTAAGGATATTTTATTAAAGTATTCATAGACCAACACGTGTTTTATTTATTTATATATAAATATATTACGTGATAAAATTGCGAATAAAAGTAACTTCTTTTTCCTGTCTGGTTGTGGCATTTCACGTCAAGAGAACTACGAAAACGAATATTTGATTCTATATTCGCAATACTAGGACTATACAGAATGTAAGATTTTCAGATTTATAAGAGTATTTATCAAAAATGCATACTTCCATAAAAATCCATTGCAATAATAAATATATTCAAAGTTTGGAAAGTTTTAACATTGTTTAAAAAAGCTTAAATTCAATTTGGATCTAGGAAGTGAGCTTTCACTTTTTTATTCGCTTTAATATGCCCCATTTGAAATTAAATTCCACGGAAAAAAGTAATCGGAATAACTATTTGATAGTTTCTTAATCTAGATAAAATGCTGGCAATTTAAATTTCCTCTTCTTTCTTTTTTTATCTTTTTAGAAATAAAAAAATCAATAATTGACACAGGTTCTATATAACTGATGGATCTGAATTTATTCTGTATTTTATTAGCAAGAATGTCGAAATAATACATAACTTTATGTAGTAATTATTAATAATAATGTTAAGTTTATAGATATGTAAAAGAAAAAAAATACTGGACAGAAATAAATAAAGCATTACAGGTAAAACTATTATTTTATTAAACACAAATATAATTTTTCTATAGAAAGGAAATATTTCATGGAAAGCACTTTCATCGATTTAAAAAGTTCAGAAATTAATATTTTATTCGAAAGATGGGAATAATAATGTTTACATTTAGAAAATTAGTTTCTGAGTCTGAAAACATTCAATTCATTCGCCGATTCAAATTCTAATTAGTTAATCGCGTCTTTATTCTGTTTATCAAATTTATTCTATTCAACAGGATTTACCGATTTCATATAGATAAGTTACGTTAAATTTACGTCAGCCAAATTACACGATGATTAATTTGTATAAAATTTAAGGAACCATCAGCAAGATTTATGTAGAAGAAAAAAATGGCATACTCTAGCAAAACGACTTTTACTGTTCGTTTTTCTCGAGAGCTACAGGCGGTTTCTTACTTGGTTTGGAGAAGAGCCAAGCGGACTGTGCTTAACATGTAATCATATACAAAACTAAACATATCCATACTCGAAATGTAGCGAATATCTATTTAAATTATTGACTTAGTAACGGAGTTGATAAACAAACGTTCCGTGTAAGAAAAATTCGATCTAGGTAATTATTTTATTACAGCGGTTAAAAAAAAACGAAAAAAAAAATTATTGAAGAAGCAAAACGCTGTTATTATGACAAAAATCGATAAACTTATCGGGTTTTTAACGTCTGTTCAAGTTCAGAAAATGTTGGTTAATCGAACAAGAATTAAAATCAAATGAAGACCCGTTTATAGAGATTGAAAATAGCTTTCCGTTCAGCCTCGATGTTTCGGAACGTGTCATAAATATCGAAAAATGAAAAGTCAAACGCTTGCCGATAACTCACCGAAATATGACTTATTCTTGCAAGAGGAATTTAGAAATTAATTGGTATTTTAGTTTATTGTTTTGTTATTAATGTTAATTTATTACTGTATATCAGCATTCGTATGTTTAAATGAATGGTTAATTATGATCGATAGATTTAATTATTTAAGCGGAAAATTACGGAAATAAAAAAAAAGGTTTGGTAGTAAAAGTTTCGTCTTAGAGAAGGGAAGATGTTACAATCGGTTTCGTCGCAATGCTGCATTTTATTCTGAAATCCATCTCGGCTTCTACCCCAATCTTTCCAAAGAGACAATTAAGGAAAGTCCGCCGTCACCTTGCAGTGGCAAGCGTCCAACTTCCACCTAGCATTAATCTAACAACTATTTCTCAAAAAGAAGTCTAGACTTCGCTTAAAAACGGTCGATCTTTAGTAATATCCATCCGTATCGATCAGAGGATGTTCTCTACTTTAAGATGTTTTTATAGTAACAGGTATCTGGAAGTCATTCTCCGCGTATAAAACTCGTTGGGAATTTTATTACACTTAAATTCATTCACCTGACTTTCTAATGCCTATTAATTTTTTTTTGCATTTTATTAAGTGTATATTTAAATTAAATTCGTCCTAGAAATTGAATAAAAGTACATTTTTTGATAAATTAGTTTTAAAAAATGAATAATTCCTTTACATCCAACCATAGTAATTTAATTTTATGTTGGTACCACGTCAGACAACTCTTACAGGATTTATGGAAAAGGATACGTATTAAAGTATTATTATAAAAAATGAAGTAGCCAACTTACCCCAATGTTGTCATGGTTACGATGGTGTACCAGAAGGCGGAGGGAATGCTCTTGAACGTAGTACCTTCGACGTTTTTTTCTGCGTAAAACATGACAGTAGCAAAAATGATGATGGCCATGGCCAGCGAGAAGACAAGGAATCCCAGCTCAGAGGCACAACTTTGGAGGGTATAACCAAGAATGCGGAGTCCCTGGGAATGACGGGAGAATTTGAAGATGCGAAACACACGAAACACACGGAGTGTAACAAAAGCTCCTGATACATCGTCATTGTCCTTAATTCCCAGACCGATGTAGTAAGGAAGGATAGCAACCACGTCGATAATGCTCATGACACTGCGTGTGTATTTACAGCGGCTGGGAGCGGCATAGAGCCGTAACAAATACTCTGCCGTGAAAATCATAACACAGGCGGTGTCCAGACAGAAAAACGCTGCTTTGTAGGTTTCCCCACAAGACAACGTTTCTCCTGTAGCTTCGTCTCGTCCACATGGAATCGTTTCAAAAACATTGGCAGCAACAGAAACAGCGATAAAGAAACCCGTGACGTAATAAAACACTAAGGCGGCGGTGCTGGTGTGAGGATTTTCGAAAGCTCGCCACATCCTCTGGCGAATTGTGCCGTGAGCCAACTCGTTCTGGTCATTCGTCTCGGACATTCTATCGTCCAGAAGACGTTCTGCGTTTTCGCGCTTCCGATCGCGGTATTCTTCGTAACAACAATCCCCGATGACATCCGGTATGATTCCGAAGAACGCCAATTCCTCATCGTACGACAACAGACACTCGTGTCTGGGATAGTGTAGCTTTCCTGTACGGTAATAGTTAAGGACGTGGCGAAAGATGTCCGGGTCTCTATCGAAGAAATACTCTCTACTCTCTTCATCGTAGAAAAATTCGCGTTCGTTCGAACCGAGCAACGTATCCGGAAACCTCTCGACCGTATTTCTCCAAGTCTGAAATTTCCTTCCACTAACATTAATGGTAAACTTTTCATCTTCTCGTTTCCTTCGCTCTTTTGTCACCGGCGGAGCTGGCAACGGATTATTAGCGATCGGTACCCATCCAATAGCCGCTGCTCGAGCAAAAGGTAACCAAGCTGCTACAGACGCCATAGTCACCTTAACCTTTAGCTTCTAAGACTCAAACCGCTAAAGTTAAGCCTAAACACCGACCACAATCCAACCTCCATTACATCTAGTCGAGGGTAGCGAAAATCGATGGTAGTCCCTCGTCATTGTCTTTGACATTTCTTATTCCTTCATTGTGAATATTACAGAAGAACATTATAGACAAATTCTAACCAATATTCTATCGTCTCTGCTTTTCTAATCGGTTATCTAACACTAGCGATCCGAACACTACAACCATCTCTACCGTCATGGTGGTTGACTGCTTGCGCTGTATACAGCTAAACCATGTAAGCTTTGCGCAAACTCTTCGTTCCCTATCTCCGTAGAGGTACACGTCACGTGCTCTTCACTAGATATTCCGTGACATAAAGATCTACAGGTTCACGTTCGTTCGTCCTGAATATTCATAGCGCACAGTTTGCATATTAGGAATTTATTTAATGTTTCCCGAATAATGCACGATCAATCGAAATATCAAGTCTCGGCCAGATCAAAAAATTCCTCGATTCCTATCTTTCCACTTAATGCTAGCTATTAGCGCCAATAATGCGTAAGGACATCGATCTTCCATGATGAGTTTCTACTTATTATCAGATGACAGAAATTTTATCTGACTTAAATAAGTTTAATCGATCTATAAGTTAACACGAAACGTCTTTCCATCTTGACAACTGAAGCCTTTTATCGATTACAAATATGTAATTCGTTTATTCCTGTCAACAGGGAGTCGAGAATCGATCAGACTCGATAAACTTCCGAGCCAAGTAGTAAATCCCTTTTGCACAAATTATTTATGCATATTATTTACGTTGGAATAACAGCTTCTGACTCTATTTCAAATTTCCATCTTTTTACTTTTAGCTTTCTTCTACGATGTTCTTATTCATCTTCGCTTCTAAAGTGATATGTAATTTTCTTGACCGATTTCTTACATTTTGAATTTATTAACTTTTCCTGGAATTTAAAGGCAAACGGCCAAAGTCTTTTAAAGTTTTTATGTAAAAGAAATTCTCAAAAATGCTTGATTCTTTCACAGAAAATCATTTGTATGCTAGAAACGATGATCATTTAACTTGTTCAATTAAACTGTTAAGTTGAAATCTGTCTTTATTCAAAATGCTCGATACACTTCTTCCTATCGAAAATTGTTTCCGTTGAAATAAACTATATAAAATGTAATTTTGGATAATATATCTTTTCATCCTGATTATGTAGTTTCGCTGCTTAACCAGGAAAGTTTACGGTAGAAACTATTTGACAGGCGCATTTTTTAAATGTATTATAATATGCATATATTTGCGTATTTATGAAACGAAATTAATTTTAATAATGCAGTAAATAATTACTTAATTTAAAAATTCTATTTTTAATTAAAGAGAAAAATATTCGAGTCGAGAAGATTTTCTTTAATGGAATGTTTATGAATATTAATTCGATTATCCTATTCATAGCCAGCTCATTGTTATGCCACTCATAGTTTCACTAATGCGTTTCCATGTCAAGTTTATATTGAATCAATCTGAACTGTTTAGATCGTTTCGTGAAATTACTAGTAATGCAGAAAGCTATAAATTAATCTCTTGATAACATCACAGCATTAATTATTCAATTTTATCCGGATAAATTTTAAAATTAATAAATGAATTTATCCTTGATAATTGATAACTCTAAAGGGTTTTCTTTCTTTTATAGTGGTTTTCTAAATAACATCTCGAGAGATTCGGTAATATCTCAATCAGTCAAGTTCGATCACGCTTGTCAGATAATATTTCCGATTATATCTTTATCAACATATATATTTTTCTTGTCGGTAAACAGGCTTCACATAACATAAAAATATTGATTTAGCCAATTCTATCCGCTTAAGTAATTTTACTTTACGAAATATTTTACAGTTTGTTTAATTCTATTTATTTTTATCACTTTTGAAAATTTATTTTTTTAAATAAAATTTCGATTAAATGTTATGTTGAATCTCGATTTAATTAAATTTTAATTAGATTTATATATAACATTATTTCACATGTAAATTGTTAAATGTTTTTCTTTATAAACTGGAATTGATAAAAATTTAAAAGGAAATATGTTAAGAAAAGCGCATGGAATCTATCAAATTTCGGAAGATAAAAAAATTCGTTAATAACTACATTGATGTTTTCATAGAATTATAGCATATGCAGGATAATTATTTTAATATTACATCGATTGAAGTAAATTCGATATCGTTGCATTTGTATATTTTTAAATTTCAAGTTTTTAATCCTTTCGTCAGAATCTAATGAAGAGGGATCATTATCGAATATGCATTTATTCTATTCATATGTGGAATCTAAAATTAACGACCTATTTAATTTGAAGTAGACACGAATTTATCATAAGATTCTATCGATAATAGTCATTAACATTTTTTAATAGTTTAAAATATTTTAAGAGGTTGGTTTATATCTGAATCGATTAATACGTAATTGATGGATAATTTATCGACTGAGAATACATTGTAGTGCTTAATTCATCTCGAATAGGTTTTCTAGTATGAATAAAGTCATAGAAAAAATGAGTGAAAAAATAATTAAAAAATTTGCTTTTTGCAACATATGATTTTGACACTATAAATGTTACATGTTCAATACACAAAGCTGATTTTTTGTCAATCAATGTAAAAATAATAAAACTCCAAAAGTATTATTTCACATTGAGAAAAAAACTTTAATTTACCTTAAAATCTATCTGTGAAGATAGATCTAAATTATTTGATGTCAGAGGAGTTAACCCAGCTATTCTAGAGTAGTAAGTTATGCTGGCAAAAACCTGAGTGTCTGGAAATCAGTTAATGCTTGGTAAAAACCAGTTTTTGCTGAAATATCAGCTGCTGAACAGATTTTCTGACAATTTCAAAACCACGTTGAATTCAGTAAAATTAATTATTATTATTGTATTTTATCGTTAATAGTAAAAATTGGATATTTTATTAATATGTATTAAAGTACAGAAATAGTAAATATTCTCATATTTCTATACAATAATTTAAAAGGAATAATATATTCTAATATATTTCTTTGAATAATATATATTTTTTTGTACATGATTTTCTAAGTATTTTTTTTTATAACTATATAATATGTAATATGTAACTATATAATATGTATAATACATAATATATACGTTTTCTTTTATGAAAGATAAATTAGAAATTCAATAGAAATATTTCATTTTTAATGATTCAAATATAAGCATTATTCTGATAGCTAAAGCAGATTTATTAATTAATATATTATAAAGAACTAGCAGATATGCCATGCATTGCTTGAGCAATATGTAATAAGGACTAACATTAAAATTAAAAATTTGGTTATCAAATCAACAGAATTGTGTGATATCTTCATTAATTATTACACACTGCTTACTTGTATAATAATGCAGTGTTTTTCAACCTTCTTGAATACATGACTCCTTTACAAGTTAAAAACATTCTGGCGACCCCCCAAGGCCATATTAAAACTATATCAGTGATTTTAAAACTATGTATTTAATTTTCTTTCTGTTGAGACCTAAATATTGATCAAAAAACCAATTGTACTGTAAAATAAACACGCACAACCTTCTCACTGAAATTGTAGTTTTTTTTATTGTAGTGTAGGACCTACAAACACTTGTCTTTTTCTTTTACCCGCAACCCTGTGTAAGGCTTTGTGACCCCCCCTGGGAGTCGCGACCCACAGGTTGAAAAACACTGTAATAATGCATTAAACTTAAATTATCACAAAGTGAATGAAATAAGGGGGAGTGGACAGTGTCTAGATTTTATGTTAATGTTAGTCTATATGTTCTACAAAGTCCAAAAGTATGGAAAATTTCTCTATATATATATATATTGTAATATATATATATACAATGACTTTATAACCAGTTTTGAAAACAAATCTTCAGTTTTTGCCAAAGCTGTAGTTTACTGAAAACTATTTTTGTTGCCAGAATAGACATGGGATCAAGTCTGGGTGAGAACCTCAGAAATTTTCCTTTGGTGATCTACAAGTATTACAGATATGGGCCCACCACTGGCTGAGTATAAATAACCACTAAACACTGGTACTTAGTTGGTTGTGAATTTGCACCTTACCAACATTGTTGGCACAGAATTTTTCAAATTTTCATCACATGCCTAATGCCTAAATAGAGACTAGATTTCTATAGAAAGTTCTGACAGACATTACTCTTCCAGTGGCAGATTGCTCATGTGCTGCATTTTCTTATTCCATCAAACCTACAATCCTGTTTTGGATATGTCAAGTCTTGTCCATCTCCACCCAGCCTTTCCCATTGTGGGCCTGGTCAAATCTATGATGAATATGATTAAAAAGGTTTTCTAATGCCCATAGGATAGAAAGTAAAAAAAAATTTAGTTTTGAATTTTAATAAAATCCTAAATTTTGTTACTTAAATAATATAATAATATATAGTAATAGGGTATTATAAACAGAAAGAAATTTTATTTAAATATTAGATTTTTATTAAAGATTATAACAAATTAGATAACATATTAAAAACAATAATATTTTAAGAATAAAGTAAATACATATATTTATATATTTCATTATTATTTTCTTCTTTATTCAAATCATAAAGACTGTCATAAATAATCACTGTTCTTGTAAAATTATAAAAAATTTCATAAGTAAATTCTTTTTATAGAAAAATATGAGAATATGCAATTTATTCCTAATTTTATTTTCACACCAAAAGGCTTAAATTAATGAAAATTAAATCATTTAAAAGATGAATGGATACAATTTGAGTTTGTCTTGTTAATACTACCCTGTGGAAGTGCTTGCAGTATTTTCATATTTTTGAAACAGTGAAATCCTAATATTTTACATTAACTAGTATTCAGTCTTTAAAAGTAAATAAATAGCAACACATTTGTGATGTTAAGCCAACATAAAATCCCAAGTCAAGGAAGATACTTTCCCTCATCATATTGCATTTTGTAATATCTACAAATTTTATACATAAACAAGCTTTTGTTTTAGTTTTATATTAACAGGCATTTATTACAACATTTAAACAAATATATTTCTATGTTGTTGGTCCCATGGAAATCATCAGTTCTTCAGGTTCTTCATTAATTTTATTCAGACGAGATACTTCATTTGAAAGAAACTCTAAATCCTGTAAAAAAAAATAAGATGATGGTAAATAAATAATATTTCACAAACTTCATACTATTTATTTTGTATTAATTACTTCAAGTAATTAATACAAAATAAAGTAAGGGAACAAACTTGTTTATTTTCTTTAATAAAAACGTTTTTGGCTACTATTGAGTCATCTTCAGTTAAATTGTTTTTTATTCATTCTTCTTTGAGAAGTTCTAAAAAGCAAAAGTTGTAACTGAAGATGGCTCAATAGTATTTTTATTTCAACATTTTTATTAAAGAAAATAAACAAGTTGGTTCCCTTAAATTAAGTAGATTAAAGTAATTAATAGTAAACAAATAAAATGAAGTTTCAGTATGCACTTTATAATTTACATTTTATAAACATATAAGCAAAGGGCCTAGCCAAAAAAACCTGTGAAAAGTGCCCCCAAATTAAATTGAATTTTCTATATAGCATATGACTTGTCTTGATGTTTAAACCATAGTGTAGCAATTTGAGTCCATAACTCTCTTTGTTTCTTAGGAATTGAGGAAAATGTGGTTTTAAGTCTTTAATTTTTCTTTACTTTATTAACAAATTTTTATGTATGGTGCCATTTACATTATCATTTTACATCTAAAAAATTTATTGGGTGCAAATTTTTAAAAAGTAGATAATTTAAGTTAAATGTTAATGGATTTCTGTAAAAGCATTTCCAAGAGACGAAAAAAAAAAAAGCATTTTCACCAGATTTGTTTTAAAGTTATGAATGGTAGTTAAAAAAATTAAAAACTTTTTTAATAATCAAAATTTTATTTTGCCACAAAATGGTGTTAAAAATGATCACAGAATTTCTTTATATCTCCTATACTTCAATCAAAAACATGGCCATATAAAAAAATAAATGCGCTTTTTTAGAAAAAGTAATATACTTTTTTCAAAATATTTAATAATAGCTTTACTGTATTGGTTTAATTGTTTTTGTTCTAATTCAAGAATTGTAACATTAATATTATTATGAGTTCTTTCTAATTATATATTTCTATGCCGATGGTAAAATGGTTGCATCCTTATAGTTTAAACATTTTTTCTTTAAATATCCATAGTTAAATGGGAAGAGGCCAGAATCATTGCAAATGTGCACTTGCCAATGCCTGCATCCACAACAGAGAAGTGTGAGATCTACAGATCTAGCTTAACAGAAAAATGTTTAAACTATAAGGATGCAATCATTTTACTGTCGGCATGGAAATATATAATCAGAAAGAACTCATAAGATGATACATCCACCAGGCTCAATAAAAACCTGAGTAATATTATTAGAATTTCCAGAATAAAAAAACAACTAAAACTTGAATGACATTGAGAATTTCTCATGAAAATCATCATTTAATGAAATTCTATAAAGCTTTACCAAATTAAACTGATAAATACTCAAAGGCATTCCTCCAAAAATCAAAAATGTAAAATCAATCTATTATACCAGTGTTTCAATGTATTTGAAAATTGTTTAACTTTCTTTCAAATAACCTTTTCTTTACCAAATGACTAGGTCAGCAACAATTTCCTGGAAATTTATAAACAATTGTTAACTGGCATCAAAGGGGACATTCATAATTTTAGTTGATAATCTATAAATTTGTGACTTGAAAAAACAACTCTTAAAAAAGGCATTTCATAAATTTGTGTTTTTGAAAAACATCTTTTTTTCTTTTGAAACAAATGACAGACCATCTATCGATGAAGAATCTAAACTAATAATGTTACTGTGGCAAGTTTCAAAATACAACAACAACAAGTATCCCAATACAGTGAAGCTGTAATTAAATATTTTGAAAAAAGTATATTACTTTTTCTGACAAAAATAAGCACAATTTTTTTATATGGTTAAGTTTATTCACTAAAGTGCAGTTTTTACAAGGAAATTCTATAATAATTTTTAACACCATTTGATCATGAAATAAAATTTTGATTATTTAAAAAATGTTTTTAATTTTTTAACTACCATCACATCTTTAAAAAATCAGACAAAAATATTTTTTCACAATGTATTTCCTCCTGGAAATACATTTACAGAAAAAATAAATAGAGATGATATTGTCATAGTTTTGATGAGAAAAATGTATTTACAATTTTATTTCATTTTTTAAATTTGCACCCAATAATTTTTTTTTTTCAGATGTAAAATAATAATGTAAATGATATCATATTTAACAAATTTTTTAAATATGTTCATAAAGTAAATAAAAATTAAAGACTGAAAATCATGTTTGTCTCAATTCCTGTGAAACAAAAAAGATTAATTGCTACACTGTGGTTTAACACCAAGATAAATATGCTATATAGAAAATTCAATTTGGTTTGGAGCACTTTTCACATTTCACTTTGTGGAGGTACTTTATTCAACTATACTCTTTAATGCATTTGTATCATGTAGTTTAATTTAAATAACAACATGTATTAATATTTATTAGATTTGTTTAATACCAATTTTCTGATTTTGTTATTAAATTTATAAAAATTACAGAAATATTTTTCAACAAGCTATAAATTGAGAAATGTGCCAATGAAGTTTTATTTAGCTTGCATAAAAATATAATGAATGATTAAATAATTATAATTCTAACAATTTTACACCAGATTAGATAAGGAATTTAGAATTATCATCATCCATTTTAATGAAAATTAATTAAAAAGGTAAGAAATCTATTTTTTATTTTCATATTTGTCTTCATTTTAATTTTTATTACTGAATCTATTATTCAAATTAAAAGAAAATATATGATCATTACTTGTTTTTTTTAAATTGCTATTTCAATTTAATTAGTATTTTTTCTTCAATTAACAGTTAAATTAAATTATCTATTTTTTGTTAAGAAAATCTTAGTATTATTATTGCAAAATTGTTTAATATTTTAAAATTTATTTTTTTTTAGTAGAAAAAAAAGAATTGTTTTTTGATATTTCAAACATTTTTCAACGTCAAAGAATAGCAATTGAATAACAAATCCATTGAATTATTTTCAGAAAATCATAAAATTTAATAGACAAATATTTTCTAAATTTCAGTCCTTATTTATTGAGTTTGAAATTATTTCGTTCATTTATTTTTTATCTTTAGTATAAAGTCCTTACTTTTTGTAAATGCATATTTTTTGTTAAAGTCTCTTCTAACATTCTTTGCATACGACGATTCCTTTCCCTCAAATTCTCATCTCCTTTATCCTTGATAAAATCCATAACTCTTCGTACTGTTAATTTATCATGTGAAATCAGATGAGAATCTAAAAATTTCAATAAAATAATATATAAGTTAAAGTATCTTATATAAAAAATATATATATATATATTATTTGATTAATATACAGTGGGTGATCGGTTAATGAACATAATCCATTCTAAGACTTTGTTCGCTATTCGAATTGTTCGTTAACCGATATCGATTTACCATAGGTTTCTATAGGAATTTGATTAATTCGTTCTGGAAACCACCCAAAAATAAAAAATATATACTTTCTTACTACGTTTATTCACATGTAATAATAAAAATACATATATACACAGTCTTGCATTTTTATTAGTCATGCTTTTTCTGTTTGTGGGAGTTAAAGAATCTGTCCAATGTCGCTTGCTTTTCTCTCTTCCTTATGATTTTTCGTAAGTAATTAATAGCATTGTAATTGTAGAGATCCCTAGGCCTATTAACCTCAATCTGGTTTGGATGCCATTTTAAAACCGTTGTTCTGACATCCTCCTACTTCTTCAGAAGATCTTTAATAGCAGATATCGGCATACATCTGCTTTTTCAGAAGAAAACATAAAAGAATTGTTTCTGTCAGAAATATAAAAGGCTGGAATTACAAGGGAGAGTTTCAAAGTTTGGGGGAATACTATCCAATCGGTATATACAGGGTTGAACGTTGATGTCGACGTCTCCCACACTCCGAAAAGTTTTGAATTGTTGCCTGAAGAGAAAGGAAGACCAATCGGTATTTGTTATTTTACATCACTTCTTATGTTTGTTCAGTGAAGTGTTCGTTGTCCGATCATAAAAATCTTTCGCAAAAGTGTTCGTTATCTGATTTGTTGGTTAACCGATCACCCACTGTATATATAAATCAAATAGATAAATGAATAAAAATACTATGCAAATTTTAAAACACTTCTAAATAGTAACTACATAGTATAAACATAGATATATCTTCTATAATAATAATAATATATTTTAATTATTCTGGTATTCTAATTTTCAATTTCAATAATCATCTTTAATATATTAACAAACAATTTTCTTGCAGAGATTTAATAATAAATATATTAATGACAAATAGAAAAATATATTTATAGATTAGATTTCCTTTCTGTTAAACTGTGAACAATGTATTAAAGTAACAAGCAATTATTTATTGTTACATTGACATAATGCAAGGTTGCACTTTTTAATCATATTTTTAATTAATTTAATTTAAAATATATGCTCTTCATATCAAATTAATAGTGTCTTGTCCCTGTACATCACACTTTTCCTTTAACAATAGAATCATGTTGGTCATTTATCTAACACCTTACAGGGGAAATTTTTGAATTGAAGTAACATGACTTCTGATGCAAGCCAGAACTTTGTATGTAATTATTTCATATATCTGACTATGTTCATTGAAATTAAGGAATGACAGACAGACATATGGATGACAGTGAGAATTTATAGGTCTACAATTTTTTCAAATTGCAGCCCAATGAATTTCCAAAATGTTTGACACTATTAACTAGTAATATAACAACATACATACACAATTTTTGTTGTTACAAAATATTAAATACTATATATATTCATTATTATATTTATATACCAAAATTATTGACATGTATACAGGAATACATACAAGACAAATGCTAATATTAAATTCTCTTTCTGAAAACTAAGTATATTTTAATTTATATAATTCCACATACTCTTAAGATTTTGTAAAGTTTTGAGTATTATTTAAAAGAAAAGAATTTTCATTTAATANAATTAATAGCATTGTAATTGTAGAGATCCCTAGGCCTATTAACCTCAATCTGGTTTGGATGCCATTTTAAAACCGTTGTTCTGACATCCTCCTACTTCTTCAGAAGATCTTTAATAGCAGATATCGGCATACATCTGCTTTTTCAGAAGAAAACATAAAAGAATTGTTTCTGTCAGAAATATAAAAGGCTGGAATTACAAGGGAGAGTTTCAAAGTTTGGGGGAATACTATCCAATCAGTATATACCGGGTTGAACGTTGATGTCGACGTCTCCCACACTCCGAAAAGTTTTGAATTGTTGCCTGAAGAGAAAGGAAGACCAATCGGTATTTGTTATTTTACATCACTTCTTCTTATGTTTGTTCAGTGAAGTGTTCGTTGTCCGATCATAAAAATCTTTCGCAAAAGTGTTCGTTATCTGATTTGTTGGTTAACCGATCACCCACTGTATATATAAATCAAATAGACAAATGAATAAAAATACTATGCAAATTTTAAAACACTTCTAAATAGTAACTACATAGTATAAACATAGATATATCTTCTATAATAATAATAATATATTTTAATTATTCTGGTATTCTAATTTTCAATTTCAATAATCATCTTTAATATATTAACAAACAATTTTCTTGCAGAGATTTAATAATAAATATATTAATGACAAATAGAAAAATATATTTATAGATTAGATTTCCTTTCTGTTAAACTGTGAACAATGTATTAAAGTAACAAGCAATTATTTATTGTTACATTGACATAATGCAAGGTTGCACTTTTTAATCATATTTTTAATTAATTTAATTTAAAATATATGCTCTTCATATCAAATTAATAGTGTCTTGTCCCTGTACATCACACTTTTCCTTTAACAATAGAATCATGTTGGTCATTTATCTAACACCTTACAGGGGAAATTTTTGAATTGAAGTAACATGACTTCTGATGCAAGCCAGAACTTTGTATGTAATTATTTCATATATCTGACTATGTTCATTGAAATTAAGGAATGACAGACAGACATATGGATGACAGTGAGAATTTATAGGTCTACAATTTTTTCAAATTGCAGCCCAATGAATTTCCAAAATGTTTGACACTATTAACTAGTAATATAACAACATACATACACAATTTTTGTTGTTACAAAATATTAAATACTATATATATTCATTATTATATTTATATACCAAAATTATTGACATGTATACAGGAATACATACAAGACAAATGCTAATATTAAATTCTCTTTCTGAAAACTAAGTATATTTTAATTTATATAATTCCACATACTCTTAAGATTTTGTAAAGTTTTGAGTATTATTTAAAAGAAAAGAATTTTCATTTAATAGAATTAATATGAATAATAATATAGTTTTATGAAAACACATTTTTATTTTACTTTTAAATAAAATATAAAAATTATATAAAATATGAATTAATGTTGACCAGTGTAGATTTCTATTACTGTGTGGTTTAAAGTAAAGAATAGGTATAGTGCATAAACTGAAATTTATGGAAATATTATATTAATTCTATTAATTCATACATGCAAACTACAATTTTTTCATTAATCTATAATCCTGAGTACAACTTTTAAATTTCAGTGTATTGTTTGTTACATATTTTGATTTTTCTAATATGCCTCTCTAAAAAAGTTCCCTTAATCCCTGTTTCCCTATTTTCTTGCTCCCCTTTGATTTTAACTTTTTCATTATTAACAATCTTTGTGAAAATAAAGATGACAAATATAAAATTTAACATTCAATTTTTTATTCTTATGAAGAATCAAACAACTCCACTTTTCTTTTTAACTTAAGATAATACTTTTCTCCCTTAAAAAATTTGTACCATCTGTTACAATCAGGTATAAAGTTTAACATTCTGGTTTTAAACTTCAAATTTGCAGAAAATTATGGTTATTGAGTAGTTAAATACAAAACAGAATAAAAACAAAACACATTCTGTCATTCTCTTCTGTAGTGAAAATATGCCATGGTTACCAGTAATGTGACTGTGCATCATTTACTGTAAATGTTTGTCATTAGGTGGGATTTGGACTTGAGTGAAATGATTTGTGTATGTATATGTATTAGTGATGTAAATAATATTTGGTTACTATTCGGTATTCGGCCAAATACCTAAAAACAGGAGTAAGAAATAACAAAACCACAGTAAATTAATCATTTTGGTATTTAGATTTAATGTTATTGCGTTAGTGTTGTTTGTTTATATTTGTTTATAACTTATAACATGCACAAAATAAAAAAGAAAACAATATTAGTCACATGTATTCACAATTTATAATTACAAGGATCAGCACACGTACACACCTATTCGTTCAAGAATCATCACACATCTGAGGGTCTGACCCTGCCTATCCTTCTTTTTAAGTGCTCATCTTTGCTCTTCCCTTTCTCTTACCTCTATCGCTCTAGTTTCGTATGCCTATGCATACATCATTATACATGCTCATGATACTTTCGATTTGTCACTGTTCTGTCGTAGATTTCCCATTTTACAATTACGCAACTCATAGCCTGGTGATAAAGGAGAAAAGAGACAGATATGACGTCAAATTAAGTCACAGTTATGATTTCACAGATTCGAGACAGCTTGGTAGCCCGAACGACCCCAAGCTTTCGCCCGTGCACGCTAAGTGACTTTCATTACAAGCATTTAGCTTTCCGAAGTCTATGACAACAATTGTTTGGCATTGACGGCCACAAATTTTGCGCCAATAAGCTGCCTTGACTTGTTTGATTATGTTATCAACTGAATTTCATATTTATTTTCACATTTTCACGGTCCTTCTCTGTTCTTTTTCCGTTATTTACACATGAAGGACCGTAAAAATGTGAAAATAAATATGAAATTCAATTGATAACATATTCGAACAAGTCGAGGCAACTTATTGTTATCCACATTTGATATCATCATTTATCACATGCTGCCATGATGCTCTTGTCTGTCCGCTACAACTGTCAAGAATTAACATGATTGGCGAAACGTAGTGACAGCGGGCCAATAGAGAGCAGGGTCCTTGCCATAATGCGGTTTGCGCGCCAATTTTCATATGTGCGTTAATCGAGCCGAATAGTTTGGCCGAATATTCAGCTATTCGGCCACGCTCCTGGCCAAATATACGGTATTCAGCCTCAGGCCGAATATACTATTCATTGCAGCACTAATATGTATATAATATTGGGTTGTTTGGAAAGAAATTTTGTTATTTTACTACCAGGGGATTAGTTGTATTTTTACTCACCAACTTCATTTTAAACTGCATTGTCATTATATATTTTGACAGCTAACATTTCAAGGCTTATTTATAAAAAAAATTTGATTTTGTTTGATTCTGTGCAATTTTTTTTTGGTGTTCCATAAAATATGGAAAATTGAAAGCAGCATTTTTGGCATATTTTTCTTTTTTATCACCAAAAAAATAAAAATGCTGTTCAAGTAAGAAAAATATTGTGTGACATACGTGTATGGAGAAGATGTATTGTCAGAACAACAGTGCCAAAACTGGTTTACAAAATTCTGTTCTGGCAATTTTGATATTGAAGATTCAGTTGAAGCTGATGAAGACAAAATAAAGGCATTGATTGAAGCAAACCACTGATAAGAAAACAAGAAAATCGCTAAGAGATTAAATTTGTCTAATTCAACCATTTATGATCACTTGAAACAACTTGGTTTAGTTTCAAAGCTTGATATATGGGTACTACATGTTCTTAAAGAAAGAGATTTGCTCTGATATATTGACATTGTGATTTGCTTCTCAAACATCAAGAAAATGATCCATTTTTGAGGCGAATCATAACTGGTGACAAAAAATGGATTGTTTATAACAATGTCAAATGCAAGCGCTCACAGAGTAGAAGAGATGAGTTGGCTCAAAACACTTCAAAAGCCAATATTCATAAAAAAAAAGTGATGCTCTCTGTTTGGTAGGATTTTAAAGAAACTGTTTTTTTTTTAACTTCTACCAGACAATTCCACAATTGATTTGAAAGTGTACTGCCATCAACTAGACAAATTGAGTGATACCATCAAACAGAAAAGGCCAGAATTGATCAACAGTAAAGAAGTAGTGTTTCATCATGATAATGCCAGATCTCACACAAGTTTGGTAACTCATCAGAAACTGTTACAGCTTGGATGGATGTGCTACCCCACCATATTTGCCAGATCTGGCACCCTCATATTTTTACTTGTTCCAATCTTTACAAAATATTTTAAACAATAAAACATTTACTTCAAATGAGGATGTCAAAAATCACTTGGATCAGTTTTTTGTAAGCAAAGATCAAAACTTTTATGAATGTGGAATCATGCTGCTACCAGAAAGACGGCAAAAGGTATTGGACCAAAATGGTCAATATATAATTCATAAAATATTTATATATTATAAGAAAATTGTTTTTTCCAGTGGGGAAAAAAACAAAATTCCTTTCCAAACAATCCAATACATCAACCTGATAAGTTAGTCTTGCCAAATGATCTGCTAGATTATTAATTGGGCTATGGGTATATTCAAAATCTCAGGTAACTTCTTCAAAAATTCAAAAAAGGCACTTCTGATTGCTGTCAGCAACCTGCAAGTGTCTTTTTTGGTGATTGAGATGGCAGCCACCACAAGACTCATAATAGCTCTACTTTATATTGACAATTTTGAATTTAATATACTTGTGATGAGTGTACTCTGAATAAATTAAGATCAAGTTAGTACATTAATAAAATATTTTAATACACCTGTATAATTACATGAGATTTCACAAATTTTTAGTTGTTAAAGTGTAATCTTAGGATTGAGTTCATTGTGTATAACTCCTATGGATATTAAAAAAGCTTCATCCCTCTTTCTCTTTTCATTATGGTCATATCTTTCACCTTCACACTGGACTTACTGTATAATACACTCATTAAACCTCACTAGTGCCCAGTGACAAATTTCACAGGTAAACAAATGTTTTCAGGCTCCTTCTGAGCTCAGAAGGAGCCTGAACATGCATAAATTAATTTGATTTAATAGTGCTGGAAACAAAGATCAGATGGATGTCTGGGTAACATAACTGTCAATGCATCTGCATGGTAAGCAGGAGTTACAGTTCAAGTCCTAAGCTATTTTTTTTCTTCCAGAATATTCTAAATTCAAATTAAATTTATCATGAGATGGTGGGCCTAACTGCCCACCATTTCATTGCATGCCTCTAGCCAAACTGCTTTGTTTTTGATTATTAATTAACCTTAACATAGCCTGCTAAATAATCTGGTAGATTGCTTCATGTATGATAATTTTGGAGTAAACATAAAATAATCAAGTTTCTCAATAATCAAAATATTTTATTTCTAAAATTATTTCTGAATTATCTATAAATAAATACTTCGGATATATTTTATTTAGTGGAAAAATTATAAAATAATTAGAACAAACATGTAGCAAATTAAATAAACAGAAACTGATGAAAGATAATTAATGTAATTATTCAGTTTGAATAAATAAATAAATTTCAAATAAATTTGATTATTACCAAAAGAAAAATGAATAGGAATGAAGATTACCAAGTAAATTGAATAGGAATTTTTCAAGATAAAAATATTTAAACAAAAAAGATTGTTTATGTACAGTACTTTCAGTACTTTATAATTTCTAAAACCATAAACAACAACAAAAAAAAAAGTATTTTTGTATTTGCATTTAAAACATATTTAAGTGGCATTTCTCTGTTATTTATAAAATTTCAATGGAAATGCTTTTATGTGCTCAAAGTATGTCTAGTTTATCACATTTTCTATTTTAATTGTATTAACTCCTATAAATTTATTTCCATTGAAATATATAAGAATACAGGCTTTAGTTTTAAAATATATTATTAATACATGTAATTAATAATATGTATTATTTGAATAATTATTTTAGTAGTTTATTTTTTACTTTAGTAATTAATTCAGTTAGGACTACCATTTTCAATGAATACATAATTTTCCTTAAATTGCTTATGACAATATACTTAAACATTCAGTAATAGAGCCTATGAGTTTTTTAATTATTATCAAATATTTCTGCCTAAGTGTTTTGGTGTTTTACATTATATTTTATGCACATATATTGTTTAAATCCAGATTAACAGATTTCTAAATGATCTTAATATGCTCAAGGTCAAATGTTATTCTTGAACAAAATGAGCTACGGTGATATACATGCAATTTCTTTTGTTTCATTTTGGCTCTCTGCCTAAGGATATTAAGAGTACATTTATATATAACCATTACATATGTTATATAGACAAATCATACTAATAGTTAAATCTGTCCCAGTTGCATGCCTTCATTGAGCTAGTCCAGGAATTTTTTTGATCATACTTTGCGATTGTAAGAAACAAAATATTCCATCATATTAAAAATAAATTTCAATCCATCTATGATAAGCACCAAAAACCAGCATTAGATGAACTAAAAAAATAAAAAAGGAATAATTTTAAAATATAAAAAATATTATTGTCAAGTTATCATGGACACATAAGATATGATTATAATGTCTTTCTGTACCAGACATCACAAATATTGTTATATTTCATATTTATTAGGGTATATAACTCATTCTCTACGAATGCGCCTGTTTTCCTTTTTTTTGTGAGATTAAAAATCTGAAAAAGATTGATTTTGTTTGTAGTTTCTCCAAAAAATAAATCAGATGACTGTTTTAAATCATTACTAAGACGATAAGAGAGTTTCACAAACAATGAAAGCTACAAGTTTATCCAATAAATTCTATCATTTCATCTATTTCACTATTCTCTTGTCTTGTTTCGGTGTATCTATTGTGGCACTATACTAATACTTTTTTATTCCATGGTAAATATTTGTTTAATATATCAATTTTTTTACAGAGAGAAAGAGATATGTTTTGAGATATAAATGAGCAATTATTTATTGTGACATCCTCACATGCCAGGCTGCAATTTTTTGTCACAATTCTCCCATTTTAGTAGTCTTGCCCCTGTACATCATACTTTTGCTGTTAACAATGGAGTCTTGCTGATCATCTAACTCTGTTCAGAAGAAAACTTTTGAATTAAAATAACATGCCTTCCAGTCCAAATTATAAATTTTATATAGTTAATTTGTGCCTCCTGTCCCTAAGCTTTCCATATCTGATCTTGACTTTCATCTATCTTTGAGATTAAGAAAGGACATACAGATGGCTGCTAGTGGGAATTTATAGGTTTACAATTTGTGAAAACTGTATCTCAACAAACAAAGGAATTGCTTCAATCCAAATTCAGTGATCATTATGTCATCTCCAAAGGCTTTTCAAATAACCAATTGGCCTGCTCATTCACTGGTCTTGAATTGCTATTCTTCTGGCTGTGAGGATTCCTGAAAGACAAAGTTTATCCAGGAAATGTGAAGTCTCTGCCTCAGCTGAAGGTTAGCATAATACAGAATACAGTAGAGCCTCGAAAACTCGGCCTAATGTGGACCGAAGGGTGGCCGAGTTTGTGAAAATGCCGGGTTATCGGGAATGGGTTTTAACCCCATTCCCGATAAGTATAAGTATGCATGTTTCCAAGGATAAGTATGCATGTTTCCTCAGAAAATATTGTACTGTACTTGTATGTATTGTTTGCTTGAGAATACAACAGAGAATAAACTGCCCAAATACCCTTAAACAAAGGAAAAGTACGTCCTTTATGAAGGCATAGAGCCTTTACTACATGAAAATGAAAATTAATGAATACACTGTGTACAGTAATTTACCTGATAAGACAGACCTCAGAAAAATAATTTATGAGAGCTTTTATACTTTTATAAAGCTGTCTATAATGAAAATTAATTAACTAAGGATTTTTTTGCCCTGCCAAAGTGTGGCCGAGTTATCCGGAGTGCCAAGTTTTCGAGGCTCTACTGTATTGCCAATATTCCCAATGAAATGCTTTATGCAACAATTAATCACACCATATTATTCTTCCAGGATGTAACTGACACAGATGGCTTGTTTATTGAACATATAGTGTAAAATAAAATGTAAAATAATATATTGCTTTACTGATTTTGGTGTTTGTTGTTTGGTGAAAAATGCAACCCACATTTCCCTTAAAAAAAAAAAAAAAAAAAAAAAAAGGGAGAGAGAGAGAGAGAGAGAGAGATTCAAACCCAGAATAACCATGGGATACATGCTCATAGATCAGAATAACCACTAAGCTAACTATTCTTATGAATGTTTATGCTAGAGCATATAAATCTAGTAGCTTAAAATTAGTTCTTTTTTTTTCTCCTCAAAATTGTTTAGGATCAAGAATTTTTAACTATTCTGTATAGGTTTATTTTCACACAAACATTATATTAAACATGAAATATTTAAAAGTCAGGCAGTCATTTGGTTGTCTTTCCTTGTAAGTAATTCGGTCAATATTCATATAAGGCAGGGGAGCCCATTATGACCCACCAAGTTTGAACTATTATTTTGAACAATTCCAACTTTTTTTTTTACAAGAAATGACTAAGATGCATACATCTATCTCATAGTCCAAATTACATTCATAGACAAAAAAAATAATGCACCAAGAAGGAGTTGGAATGAAATGAAACTGTATGTGTGTGAATGTAATGTAAATATATGTAAGTGATTACAATATTAGAATGAAAGAAGTTTATTGGAGAAAGCTGTACACTTCAAAGGAGGTTCTAGTACCCTTTTGGTGCCTCCAGCCTGGGATAAGTAACCTGGAGCCATACAGGTTACTTATGGTATCATGCAGCACATGGCGCAACTAGGCCTCTAGATCCTGCAGAGTCACAGACTGCTGAAGCTGGTGTCCCAGCTGGTCCCATTAATGCTGGATCAGCAATAAATATGGAGACTGGGCAGGCCAAGGAAGTATGTCAACTTGGCAGAGGCATTTCTGAAAATCCTTGCTATGTATAGGCAAGAATTATCCTGATGGAAAATGCCTGTTGGAAGCCCTGCCATGAGAGGCAACACATGTGTCTGGGTGCAGAAAGTCCTGCACATATCACTGAACTGTTAGTGCCCCTCATATTGCTACTAGGGATAATTGACTACTGTATGTGATGAATAATTTTTAACGATACAATAGTCTTTGTTAGGCTTAACATCGATGAAAATTCAACGCGAAGCGACACGCAACGGAGAAAAATTTCAACATCGGATACGTTAAACTATTTTTTCGTACACAAATAGGTTATCTGAAATATCAGTTATACGAACAATCCCAGTCCCCAATTGATTCGGAAAATCGACGCTCTACTGTATATATATATATATACATTACTGTGAAAGACCGAAATTAGAGAATGTCGATATTCTCCGGTGAATGTTGACACATACAAAATATGTTGGTGAAAGACCGAATATTTGGTTAAAGTAGTATACATTCAAACAATCGCCAGTGTATGTCAAAAAGCACAGACAAGCCTTGGTGGAGGTCGAAACGACACCCGAGAAGCCGATGTTGACAGAAAGAAGACAGTCTGTCGCCAAATTCTTTGCCGTTTTCTTCTGCTTAAATAGGTGATACTGTATGAATACAAGTCCCTGATGTCGACTGTGGCTGTACGGATGCCCAAAATGTTGTTGTTGGAATAGAAGGCTCTGACTTTTATAAATTAGCAAACAAAAATGGTACCCTCAAGCAGCTTTATACCTGTAATCAGTTTGTAATTTGTAAAGAAAAGTTACTTTCCATAGATGAGGTTTCTTCTCAAGAAATATCGCTGAGAGAAGCAGCTGCAGCTAATTCGAAAAGTGGAGGGCAAGGCTATACACGCTGTCATTGCAAAAGGATGTGTTCCATGTATAAATGCAGTTGTAAAACAAGGATCTCTTGTGCAATTCAAAGTGCCATAACAGTTTAAGTTGTTGCAATAAATAAGATTGTATGGTTAATGTTACCTATGGTTCCAAAATGGCTGCACTTCGGGTAAGTTCATTTTGTTTCCGTTAGATTAACTACATTTTTAGTAGACGTTTCCTTTTTTATTTATTTATTTTGTTCAAGAACTACTGCGAATCAATAATTAGTGACATTTGGCACTCGGTGGCCTGCCGGCGGCTCCCCTCTGGGAGGAGTCCATCTGGACCACAAACAGTCGGATGTGCATCCATGTTGGAACCATATGTAATATTAACCGATTGGATAATGTTAATCACATAATTTATGTGTAAGTTTATTATTGTATTATTTTCTTTAATGATTTAGAATGTACTGTTTGTTTTAGGTTCAATGGTTTATTTACATGTGCTGTTACTTAAGCTTTCTCCTATTTTGACATATTAAAAAGTTGCATTTTTGTCTTAACGTAATAAAAATATTTTTATTCAACATTCACCATCAGTGCATGCTGAATGTCGACATTGCCGGTGTAAGTTTGAAATAATGATATTTAGCAAATATTTCATACATACACGAAATGACTTTGTGAATGCTGACATTCACTGGAGAATCTCGACATTCGCCAGATATTGATCATTCACAGTAACATATATAAAAAACAAATAAAAATTGTAGTTTTTAAACCTATTGTGTAAGAAGTTTGCATGCTATTTAAAGGTGTCTGTTATTATGTTATCTAAGCCATCACAAAGCTGTTAAGATCATAAATGACATCATAAATACAAGAATACCAAATATCTTCTAATACTAAAAAGTGACCAGCAAATTGCCTTCATAATATGATCTTTGAACTTTCACCACATAAACACTGTTGTGGTAACACTGTGGTTCTTAACAACCACTCCACACTGGGATATAGTTAATCACATACTCTGAACCAATTATGGTGTGTAGATAATGAAAACAAACAAAAATGAAAGTTCCTTCTGAGTTATTCATCAGGTTTTTTAATGATTTCTTGATGGTTCTTCATTTTGAAATAAAATTCAAACAAAAGTTCGAATATAAGTTCGGAAAGATTATTAAAGCCATGTTGTGCCTGTGCAAAGAGTTGTCCTAACGGGACTCAACAAATGGCTAAACCATGTTGTCAATCAGGCCATTTTAAATTATAAAGAGCAAACAGTTTTGTTTAGCTAAAATTTGATACTAAATATATATTTTTTAAAATTTCAATTTAAATTTAACACAGATGTTAGTTATTTCACTTTTAAGCTTATAATACATTTAATAAAAATATTAATGTATTTAACATTCTTGAAACCACGTCAATATTTTTTCCTTTGTTCAAACTCGATGTAATGCAATCATTCAACCACATGGCATTTTTCATCATTAACTTTTATTCAGTTGTTTTATTCAACTGAATAAAAGTTAATGATAAAAAATGCCAAGTAATGTAACTTTATTTTTTGTTTCTTACTTAATTTCAATATTCATTAATACTTAAATATAAGTTTTAAAAAAATATGCTCCCAAAATTACAGATACAATAGATTAATATTTGAAAAATTATCAAATTCATTTTATTTTTTTTTCTGTTCTCTGTAAGCCTTACACATAAGTCCAAGAATTTCACTACAACACTTCTAACATCCAAACATTTCCAATGATGATGACTTTGTCTGAATAAAGACTTGCAGATAAAAGAAAGAACGAATTTTTAGCATCCCTTATCCATATAATTGTTTTATTTTTATTATATACAAAATCATAGCAAAACATTCTTCTTTTCAAATTCATTTTAATTAATAATTTGTAACTGAAATTAAAATATTAGTTTCAGGTTTTAATTTTGATAGATAAAGAGAAAGAGAATGAATTATTTATTATTTTAAAAACTAAATAACTATTCAATTTGATAATCTGATAAAACATTTGAATTTACTATTTAAAAGTTGGGAAATCAAACAACATTATACACTATCTTTCCTTGATTATAAGACGCTTTTTTTTTTTAAATCCATTTTTTTAAAATCCATTTCAAAAATTTTAAAGTTAAGCAAAATCTTAAAATCATTTTATAAATATTTGTCCAAAATAGCAATCACAAATTATGGTAAATAGACCTTCTGATATGTTAAGTGTGAGAATTCGGACGCAAGTATGAATTTTCACACTTTGTTTACTGCGTCACATCAAAGATGACTTTAATCGTCCAGGGAAGGACTCCACTCACACCAGAGGATCATTCAAGTCATGTAGATATAAGGTATAGAGAGTAACCAAAAGGTCACCGACAAGGATAAAACAAAATCCCATACTCCCCTCTAAATCCAAGTGACCCAATGAGAAAGTCGATCTAAATGACCAAATAAGGCAATGATTTTTCTAAGGGGGTGAGACGTAGTCTGACATGAGTCACCTCACGTCAATAAATCAGAGAGTTTGAGAAATTTATGATGGGAAGATGTCAATTATTGGAAGGAAAGGATGACGATAACATAAACACAACTATATGCAAGTCGAGCTGGTGATTGCATCAGATTTTCTTTCCCCATGATTTCCCCTCCAAGATAAGTATAAAAAGGGGTCAAATTTGCACCTCCAGGCAGACAGCCGAAGAGGACCCCGCCAGGTAAACACCCTCGACAGCTGAAGAGGACACTGCCAAAGCAACACCTCCGAGCGGATAGCCAAAGAGTATCTCTACAGTCAGAGATCAACAGAGCGTACACCGCTTTCGAACATAGCTGAGCGGATATCCTGGGACATCAGTTCCATACCACCATACCATCCATACTGCCATCCAAGGGAACTTTGATTAGAAACAGCCAATCACAGTGTGTCCTACCAATGCCCTATATGAAGAGATCACATCCTACAAGGTAAACCCTTGCCCGAATGTTGTCTCTCTCTCCAACACATTCCTCTTAGAGAGGTCTCTCTCGATTTTTAGTTTAGGATAGAACATAGATATAGAATAGATTCCTTTTATTATTTACACGTGTGTTATTTATGCTTTTTCCTTTGATATGTATAATCTCTTAGTTGTTTATTAAATGTGTTGTTATGGTTTAACCTGTGTAGTTATTTGGACACCTCGTCACGACCTCACAACCCCTCCCCACTCATTTTTGCCCTCCTAAGCCATCCGACAAACTGAGACCAGGTTTTACCAACCCATGCAGAGTAAGTGGTCATTAGGGATCATCCCAGTGGCCCCCTGCTACCTCACATTAAGTACCAATAACAGATATTTTTGATCAATGATCATATTAGTTCAAATTAAGTTTGCTGGTAATGAAAATTTCATTTAAATTTCTTTTTAAAGTTTAAAATGCTTTTATGATGACATTATGATAAAGCATTAAAATGAAAAGTTATTATAAGTACAGGAGATTGCAGAAATTGGGCTGCCAATACAGATGTCTTGAAAAGGTAATATATAGTGTTGTAACGAATAGTATATTTGGCCTCAGGCCGAATATTCTATTGATGATTGAATTGGCCGAATAGCCGAATATTCGAATAAAAGACAAAGCACATCCTAATGTCATTCTTTCATTGTCTGGATTTATTAAAGTGATAGGATAAGGTTTATGGCAGATCGGAGAATTTTTGTGGTAGGATTTGGCCTTTATGGATCAATACATGGGCCTTCTGACTATGATGTCAATATTCAGGTGGGCTGAACAAGAATGTATTCGTCAGAATCTTTTAATAAAGCCGAATATTCGGCCAAACTATTCGGCTCGATTAACGCACGTACGAAAATTGGCGCGCAAAGCGCATTATGGCAAGGACCCTGCTCTCTATTGGCCCGCTGTCACTACACTTCGTCAATCGCATTAATTCTTGACAGTTGTAGTGGACAGACAAGAGCATCATGGCAGTACTATATATGATAAATGATATTAAACGTGGATAACAATGAAATAACCTACACGTGTAAATAACAGAAAAAGAACAGAGAAGGATTGCGAAGTGAAAATGTGAAAATAAATATGAAATTGAGTTGATAACATAATCGAATAATTCGAGGCATCTTATTCGGGCGAAATTCGCTGTTGTCAATGCCAAACAATTGTTGTGATAGGCTTCTGAACGGAAAGCTAAATGCTTGTAATGAAAGTCAATTAGCGTGCACGGGCGCAAGCCTGGGGCCATTCGAGCTGCCAAGCTGTCTCGAATCTGTGAAATCATAACTGTGACTTATACCGACGTCCTATCTGTCTCTTTTCTCCGTTATCACCAGGCTTTGAGTCACGTAATTATAAAATGGGAAATTCACGACAGAAAAGTGACGAATCGAAAGTATCATGAGCGCTTATATGATGTATGCATAGGCATACATGGACTAGAGCGATAGAGAAAAGTGAAAGCGAAGAGCAAAGACAAGTGCTTAAAAAAAAGGATAGGCAGGATCAGACCCTCAGATGTGAGCGACAATTCTCAAACAAATAGGCGTGTGCGTGTGATCTTTGTAATTATAAATTGTGAATACATGTGACTAATATTATTATTATTTTTTTTATTTTGTGCATGTTATAAGTTATAAATAAATATAAACAAACAACACTAACCCGATAACATTAAATCTAAATACCAAAATGATTAATTTACTGAGTTTTTGCTATTTCTTACTTCTGTTTTTAGGTATTCGGTATTCGGCCGAATAGTGATTAAATATTTGGTATTCGGCCGAATAGCAAAAAATTGGCCGAATACCGAATAGTAACCGAACATTCGTTACATCACTAGTAATATATTATTTTTCTAGCTTCTTGTTATTTAACAAAACCTTAAAACAATCAGTTTTTATTAAGTTTTTTCCCCAACTAAAAAAAATTTTAAAATTTGATTCAAAATTGTGATGTATTGTAGATAAAGAATCTTCAAATACCAGATTAATATAAAAATAACCACTTAATAAAACCAATAACCGGTATTAAATAATCGTAAAATGATTATTTAATTTGGATTAAATGGTATTATAATCGTAAAATGCTTCGGACCCGGAAATTTTGGTAGACTTTGATAACGCCAAACTCCTCATTACCACTAAATTTATGGATCACATCAAATGGTTGGAACAAATGGAGATCTGCAAGGCATACAACACGTTTGAACCTATTAACTCGAGGGATGAAATTACCCTGTCCCTTGCATGGCAGGCCCTACTACAGAAAGAAGATACGCATTAATAATACGTTTCATAAATAGTGTGTAAACATTGTGCATAGGAATTTTTAAACCGAACATTTTTTATTTTTTATTGTATTTATTTACGGAATTCGGGAATGCGCGTGATTCACATTAACGTTGAATTTTGACTTTTGAAATGTTGTTCGGAAGAATAATTTTTCGAATATCGCTATTTACTGGTCTTTGTTCATAGTTATTCTAAAGACGAATCGCTACTTGAGAAAGGTCCTAGGGAAGGAACCGAAAATGTTCGCAGTTCATTTTACAATTATTTAATACCGGTTATTGGTTTTATTAAGTGGTTATTTTGATGTATTGTAGAATCAATAGTATCTTATAAATCATACTCAGGAGGCTTTCCCAAATATCAGCAAAATTTACAGTAATAAAAATACTCTTATAATGATTGAATATTCAGTGCATGAATATTCTGCTGATATGTTGATATTCTGTTGTTTGCACAGTGATTTGTTTTGGTATTGTACAATATTGATTTTATTTTGTGTTACATAAAATAAAGAAATGGCAAAAATTAACTCTTTAAATGTTGCAAAACTGACTCCAATCAATTAATCAGTCAATTTTAATAATTTTTAATTCAATTTCCTTACTATTGTAGGAAATTGAATTAAAAATTGAATGAAAAGATCAAAATCTCTTAATAGCTATCTATTACCTTTATAAGCCAAATGACTGCCAGATTAAATTGGGCTACTTTTTCTGTGATTATTTTAAATTAATTTCTAAATAATTTGTCACTAGAGGGAAGTATTAAGCACCATCCCTTATTAAATTTAATGATTATAAATTAAATAATTTGGAGCAGTGATTTCCAACTTTTTCGAGCCACCACTCCTTAGTTTCATAAACCTATACCCCAACACACTCCAACTGTACTCAAATGCCCCTTAACCCATTTTTCCTTGAGAGAGAAAGACTTAGAGATATTCTTAGAAAAATTTTTCTGTGAACCTCACACTTTATGTCCTTACTCCCTTCACCTATGGTTATTACTCTCCTTACTGTTTAATACCTTACTTCCAGCATTCCTGCTGCCCCCTTGCTTCCTTTTGCCCCCTAGATTTACTCACTGCCCACAGAGGCAGTAGCATCCACTTTTGGAACCACCATTTAAAGTATCCTGGAAAAAAAGAATTGGCCCAGAGTGGACTTGAACCAACAACTCCCACTTACCATGTGGATACATTGCCAGTTATGCTACCCGAGTCTCCAGACCGATCCCCTCTTCCAGACATATTTAATTATGATATAACCATCCTCAGTTACTTATGGTACCAACTGGGGATGCCTTCAGCATCCTTGTCCTATAATCACCCACTTATGGTACTCAGCTGATCATTGTTCAACCCTGGCATGGTATGTATATAGATAGCATGGTATGTATGTACATATATACGTATATCAATGGTGGGGTGTGGTGACATTTTATGATAGGGAAGCTGTGTTTCCATAAAAATTTTAAACAAATACTGGAAATGACAAAAAATAAACAGTTTATTTATTCAATATTTTACTTCTAAAATAGATACATTGACACAAACAAAGACATAAAAACTTGTTTTTATTATTTTTATAAACTAACTCTATTCAGCAATTTTTTTCTGCAAAGTCGTTAATTACTTTATCATAAAAATCACTTGTCGTTGATTCCATCAAAGTATTTAAAAGCTCTTTTTCTATTGAAAGTAATGCTAGTAATGAAAATATTTCCTCTTACTGAGTGTTCCTTGCAAATGTATGAATTCGCTTCATGGTTGAAAAACTGCACTCAACTGATGCACGCATAGATGGTACCATAAAAATTAATGATATTAAATCATATAATTTTTTTAGTACATCTTTGTTCAGATCATCATTAATTATAATATGTTTTATGTCTAAGAGTGACTTGTCAATAAAGTCTGGGCTCAACTTGGCAGAGGCATTTCTGAAAATCCTTGCTATGTATAAAAACCAGCATTAGATGAACTAAAAAAATAAAAAAGGAATAATTTTAAAATATAAAAAATATTATTGTCAAGTTATCATGGACACATAAGATATGNTTCACTACATAATTTAGATAAATCAAAAAATTCTCCATAAAATTTACTTAATTTATTTAAAGAATTAAAACTTGCTTTGGAAAATTGTTTTTTTCTTTTTTTTTGTATATAATATTTAAAATTACTAACATCTAAAAGTGATAAAAATTTTAAAGATTTTATTTCTGAAAATCTGTCAATATAATTATAATTAAAAGAAAATTATAATTAAATATAGCTTTGTAAAGAAATCTACATAAAAATAACATTGAATATTCTTTACTTTTTAAATCTTAAATCAATGTACTTAGTCAAATAGCTTCCTACAAGTGGCTAATGGACAGAACCATTGGAAGTGTTATATGATATTTTGGTGTGTAGCATCCACAAGCTAAACCGCGAGAGGTTGGTGCTGTGTAAAGTGCATACGCGAATGTGTATAATCTGGTTTACTTAGAGATTAAAGAGATTATGTGCAAATGCATATAATCTCTTTACATGATTCAAATATTTTTGCCATGGAAGCTCTCACATATTTGACAATACAATGCTTCCATTGGGAATATGCATTCATATATACAATAGCAATCTTATCATTGTTTTTCACATGTATAGAAATTTGTAATAAAATATGTAATGTGGGTATAATAAAATATTAATTTTAAGTAATTCAAAGTATGTTAAAATATGAAAATAATCAAACAATATGTATTTATATTTTAGAAAATACAATGGAAGTGGCACTTTCACAGCTTTCATTGACGGCATGCCACTGATATATAGATATTTTGTGCAGGTTTTTGTGTTGTTTGCTTGCTTGTCACAGAATCTATGAGTAGTAATTATTCTTTGAATCCCACATAGTTTCTATCATAGCCTTTTTATTGCTCTGTGAGAATATTGTGTTATTCTGTGTGATATATTTTCTTTATGATACCTACATTGAATATTTTTAGAGCACAGGAAGGCATGATTGATCTGTATTATGTATGGTTTTTGTCATTGTTTTTATATTTCGTGTGTGATGTCTGTGTAAGATGCTTTGGCATATCTTGTAAGTTGTTTGTTGTGGGTGTAAAATGTTTAGCTATATCGTGGTTTAGCTTTTGTACCAAAAATTATGAATGTTTTCTGCACCAAATATTTTCCAACTGTGTATTCTTTGTACTCCATGTCAAATGTCATGTGTGTTTATTTCTTTATTTATTGTACAATTAAAGAAATGTCCATTGACAATTGATTTCCACTCCTATTTTAATAATTATACCCACATTAAAAACTATACAAATAATTCAACAATAATTATGATAAAACAAAAAAAATTAAAATTAAATATGTATAAAGTTATAAAAATAATAATATATACATAACTAGTTATATTTAAAACTTTGTTTGCTAATGTTGATTGTTATTTCTACCATTAAAAGATAAAAAATAAATTACACAAGACAAACATTTAAAAGAATTGAAAACACATGAATAAAAAGGATTTTATAAAAATGATGATTGTAATAAAAAATAGAATGTGGATGCACGTTATAAATGTTAATTAAAAAGTGATTAGTTATTGGTTTGTATATAGAATTCATTTGCAGATACTTTTAATAGTAGCATAATCTGTATGCAACATGGGTTCTATTAGTTTCAAGTTTTCGGCTATATGATAAAAGATTGATATATGGGAATAATATGGAGTATGTATATAAGCATCATTATGGGTTCTTTATTGGGGACTCTCACACTAAGCCAATAATAAATAAATAAAATAAGTATTTTCAAGATAGTATGATTGGTGTCTAGTGCATGTTTTCTTTTTCCATTTTGATCCAGCTTGCTTCATAAGACCAGATCAGATTGAGTTGTTTTTCTGTTGGTGTGTCATTGTGCTATGATTATACAGTGGTTTGGTATACAGTTCTCTGTAGAAATGTGCCTCATTGTTTATGAATAATTTATTTTGTTATTTTTGTAGTGTATAGGTTTTGTATTGTTCCAGCTGTGGAACTTGGCTGCTAGTTTTTATTTGAGTGTGTCCATGTATTCTTGTAAAGTACATGTGTTGTTTGTGCTATGTGTGTATTTTAGTTTTCCTGAATATATATTTGTGTTTCTAGTTTGTCAGACAGGCTTATGATTTATCTGTTTTGATAGTGTCTGATGGTGATTGTAGTTTAAGACCATGGTATGTAACTGCAGTGATTGCACAGAAAAGACTAATTTATGTATGTCTGTAAATGTTATTTCTAGTTGAATGTGTTTTGGTAATGTGTGTATTTAGGCAGTATAGAGTTCTCAAGTTATGTATGCATTTTGGGTATTCATGGTATCTGTAAAAAGTCTAAGCCTGTACATTTAGTGGATACTTCTTGAAATAAATTTTTGTGTGTGTTATTAATTCTGTGCCATAGTGTCGCTTAGTTGTAAATGTTGTATATATAACATATATAACCCAATACATAAGTTACACAAAAAATCTGCTGGTTTTATCAGACTATATTAAGACTAATTAATAATCTGAAACAAAGTAATTTCATTACAGGCAGATGGTTAAGCTGCCATCTCATGATAAATTTAATAATTATAAATTAATTAATTTTAATTTAGAATATTCTGGAAAAAAGAATATGACCTAAGTATATTTAAGGGCAGATTTGTGTGCAAGTGTTATGTTTTTCTTAAATGTTATATTGAAACCTCAATATAAACACAATTTGAATTCAAGTGGATCAATTAACATTGTTTGACTTTGCACATTTTTCATATGTATTTTTAAAAGTGCATATAAAATATGCATTTATGATTTTTACTGTATATTTTGCAGATTTGACCATTTTCAAGAGTCAATAAGTTTTTATAAACTTTATAGCTTGTTTGCACAATTACAAGTGCCATTTTTTTCAAATGATGTGTAGTCCATTTCTGCTATACAGTTCACATCAGAAATATCACTATGCCAAGCAATTACAGATGAGCAAACAAAATTCAAACATTTTAAATTTGAACTAACATTCTTTTAAAGTCAAACAAATGAACATGTCTTTGCATTATCAAGAAAATCCCTCATTTTTCAAATTGTTAAAATCCTACAAATGAATTGAATTAAAATTATTGTAAATGTTATATTTATCAATTTAATAATGTTTTTGAAAGTTTAAATCTTTCAAAAAATTGTGTAAATGTAACATTTATTAATAAAAAATTGTTTTTGAAAGTTTAAATCTTTCAAAAAATTGTGTAAATGTAACATTTATTAATAAAAAATTGTTTCCCTTATATTTAATTAAAATAGTCAAACTTCTGCATATGAAACATGTGCAAAAAAGATTTTGTTATATTGAGTATAAGTCAACAAACAGTATGGCAAAACAGCAAAAACTAATGCTGAATTGCTAAGAAAGTATATACAGGAATTTAGATCATAAATATCTAAAAACAGATAGAAAAATTCTTTATTGTAATGTATGTCACAAATCATTTCCTTCTAAAAAATGGCTTCAAGTGTCTCAGCAATTTGAAACATCCTTACATCAGTACAATATGAAGCATCAGAATAAGACAAAACAGCAATTATATTAAAACTAACTTAGTTCACAATATCAGTTGGAGACCAAACACTACTATCAACTTCAACATTAAATTTATTAGTTAATAACAATACACTTTTTGCTCATTTCTCATCAATTATTCAGGACTATACAAAAATGTATAACTATTTTAGATCAGTAATGTATGTAATTTTAAGATGAGAGAAACTAGGTTAATATGATCTTCCTCAAATATTGATATCTTTTGCATAAACAATTGCGTATACAGAAATAAATTCAATAATGATCAATTAGCTAGTGTATAAAGTTATAAAATTTTACTCATGTGTACTTTTATTTGTAATTAATTTGACTGTGCACCTCCTACAGGAAACATTAAGAAATGTTGTGTGATGTCATAATTTTCAAATCCTTTGTATCACCTATTGTCATATCTTTATCTTATCTCATCTAAAAAGAGTGATGTAATAGAAATTAATAAATTTAGTAATAGGAATAAAGTACATATTCAATTCAATCTACAAATTTCAGTGTATATTACTGGCACTTTTAACATGCATAATGCATATTTCAGGCATTTTAATGTGCATATAGCAATGCATATATCTGGTATTTTTACACATTTATGAGCATATTTTTTGATTTCACATGAATAAAAATCTGACCTTTACTTGTATCTAATTAATTAATAACTCTGACAGTGAAGATTAGAAGGTAGAATAACTTCTAATGCACAATAAGTAGGAGTTGTAGATTTGAGTCTATTCTGAGCAGTTACTTTGTTTCCAGAGTATTTTAAGTTAAAATTAAAAATTAATTTATTTATAATTATTAAATTCATCATGAAATGGCAGCTTAACTGCCTATCTTCAGTGAAATTACTTTGTTTCAGATTATTAATTAACCTTAATATAGCCCAATAAAAATCCAGCAGATTGTTTGGTATTACTAATGTAATTGTTGTGTTTATTATTATTATTATTATTAAAATATATGTTTTTGTTCCTTTGTAATTTTCTTTAAACTAGAGATGTTAAAATAATTCAATATCTCTGTTTTCAGATTCATTGGAAATGATTTTTTTATTTCTCTTGATTGTTATACTATGAAATGATATTTTGAGGTTTTATTCACTTTTAGTTCTTCATTACAAAACAACAGGACAAAATTAAAGATAAAAATTATAAAAATGAATTGAATAAGTGCAACAACAGCCAATTGTAATTACAGAAACTTACCGTTATATTATTTTCTTTTGACTTTATATAATTCAGAAACACAGAAACAGCTTCTTTAGTTACACAGAACAATTCATAATTGAACTGTACATAACTACTGCTCTGATTATGTTCAAATTATAATATACTATACAGATAAACTAGTTCACAGTAATAACAGGAAAATAAAAAAAAAACAAAGCAAATATCTATATTATGAGAAATATATATATTCATATTCATCATCATTAATTTTTTTCAAAATTAAAATTAAAATCTCTTTTCATCAATATGATATAGTGTTTTTCAAACAAATTAGTTAGAAATTATAAAAGTAAATAATTCTATTGATCCTGTAAACAATTAATGTTAATTCTTGTAAAGTAAAAAGTATTCTGATTCAGAGAGAAATAGTTTAAACTCAATATAATTTACAATAATATACTTACTCGGTTCACCACCTCTTCCTTCCATGCAATAATATTGGATAATTGATGTTTTCTTCATTAAATCTTCAGCCATGGCAGCATTACTCATTTCTAAATGATTAATCTGATAAAATTAAATATATTCAGATTTTTATATTAATATTTTTAAACTTTAAATTTGAAAAATTCAAAATAATTTTGATTTAAAGTTACTCAGTATCATACAAATTCATAATACTGTATTGTTGCTATTAGAAGTCCATCCCCAATTTTTCTATTTCTTAGTTAAAACTGTTCTAATAAATCTCTTTTTATGATACTTTAACAGGGTGTACTACCCATTTATAATTTACCTTCTAACAAACCTTAGGATATCCTTATTATACTGCAATATGGTATGTTAGAGTAATTGGTATTTTAATATACAGCTATTCCCCCAGTATAACACTTAGTTTTGAAAAAGTGCCATGTTAAGCAAATCTGTGTTATAAAAACAAAGGACAAGTACAAAATATAGGATTAAGTTCCAAAAGTTGACAAAATTATACTATTTCTCATTATGAAGAGAAATATGGTTATTAAACAATAAATAATTAATAATCAATAATTATCTAATACTCACAATCAAATGTATTACACATTAACATTAATTTTCTTCTACACTACTAAACATCAAAAAACAAAGGCATTTTGTTTTTGACAAAATATCACAATCTGAACATTCTTGATGTCTTTGATCAGAAGTATAGGCAACATCTTAAATTTTCTATACATTTTTTCACGAAATCTGATATCAGAGCAGAAAAAGACCTTAAAAATTGATATTTTCATTTTCTTGTATTTGCCTAAGGGATCTTTATAAATTTCTTTATATGAAGGTATGCATTTCTGAAGTTCTCTCAAACTTTATGCTTCTTTTAGTAGAAGAATTTAGAAAGTAGACTTACAATTGTTTGGCCAAGTCTATCCTTTCTTGCATGCTTTTTACGGTGAAATTTTGAACCCCAAAGTTTTTATCTGTGCTACTGTCCTCTGAATTAATTTGGTCAATCTAAGATACCATTTGTGTTTGTGTTTTCTACTGGATTGATTACTTTGAAGTTTTGAACTGATTCTAGCCATATATTTTTTCAACAGGCATTTAATGTTGGTGCTTTTATTTATATGACAGACAAAGATATGAAATTAATACAGTCCAAAATTGTGAACAGTTTTCTTGCCTTTAATAATTTGAAGATTTGTCATCTATTTTATTCACAATCCATTGCAGAGTACTTGATATAATGAGTTTTAAATGTGGTTGTGATTCCCTGATCTAACAGCTGAAGTAAAGAAGATGTATTTAGTGGTAAGAATATTATTTCAACATTCAGATGATTTTGGGAGGATTTGTACATTATCAATATTAATAAAATTGCAAAATCCACATTTTTTTGCTTTAAGTAGTTTTCTATACTTGAAACAAATTAGTTTAGAAACCATTTCTTAAATAAATCAGCAGTCATTCAAGCATTTTTTATATGTGGTCCAATCAATATGTGGTCCATTTTTTATATCAGTAAGGGAGTAAGGGCATAAAACAGCATTGAAAATTTCAATATTTAAGGATCTGCAAGCAAATCTGAGACAAGACACATGCTTGCTTGAATAAAAGAAATTTGAATGACAGAGTTTACACTTAAAAATTGTGAGATTTTGTACATGAATATCCTCAATTCTCAAACCATGTTGTACAAGGGATTTCCTTAATTCTCAAATCATGTTAGAGTGAAACCATGTTATATTAATGCCATGTTGTACATGTGAGAGATACCTGTATAATAAACAGTGCATTCTAATGGAATTCAAGTTTTTCTTTAAATACTGGTAATCACCTTCTTCCTAATTGCTTCAATAATTTTTTGTATTGATTTAAATGTATTGTATATCTATTTAAAGCCACATCAAGAATGGGAACTAAATTTGTGGAAATTTTTCTATAAAAAAGGAAACAGAATCATAATCCAATGTGTTCCTGCAAAGAATTATCTTAAATCAGGAAAAATAATATATAATACAGTAAATAATGGTTTTAATAAAAGTCTGTTTTGAAAAACATTTAAGTGGGTTTTTAATACAAACAATACAATAATTATATTTTTTCACTAAAATCTTGTAAAATTTATACTTATTTTAAGAATATAGAATTATTTCCAAATTAAATTAATGAACAAAAAATTCAGATTAAAACTTATTAACAATAAAAATAATAAAACTTGTAAAAGGAATCTTATTATTTTCAAAGTTTTTGTAATGAAATAAAATTATAACAATAATTTATCTACCTTACATTGATTATGTTAAGCATAATAAAAATATCCCTACACAAAGCAATCTCAGTGCTAATGATTCAAATCAAATGAAAATTAATAACTTCATAAATTATGACAAAACAACAAATGATAAAGAAAAACATTTAATTTGCACTGTTAGACTATAAAACATTCTATTATTTTAATAATAATATAACAAACAAGTTATTTTTATTGATCAGCTTTAAATATATCATTAACTAACTTACCCGCAACTTCGCCCGCTGAGGTTTTGCAAGCAAACCCCATTTACATTCAATATTTCAATAACCATAGTAATTGTTATATAACACCTACCACTGAGAATGATGAGAATTGCCGAGAATCAAACGAACTATTTTCAATTTGATCAATTTTCCAGAACATTTACAATCGTTCTATAATCGAACCAATATGCAATAACAAATTTAAATCTAAAATGGTTTGAACATTTTTAAAATCGAAATAGATAAAAATATTTATAACAATGTCTGAAATGTTATTAATTTAATACACCTAAGTACTCAATGAAGACTAAACGCAGTTAAAAACAAAAAATTGCATCTAAAATAGTGCAGTAAAAGCTGTTCTTCTAGTTAAGCCTTAATCCTCTCCCTCTCCCCCCTCGGAGGAATTTCGAAAAATCCCTTCTTAATGTGTGTTTCCATGATGTACCCTAACTGTCTACCAAATTTCACCTCTTTAGGTTAAGCGGTCTGCTCTGGGCGATGATGAATCAGTGAGTGAGTCAGTCAGTCAGTCAGGACAAGCAATTTTATATATTTAGATTATTTTTATCAAAAAATACAACTTAACATTCAAAAATGCATTCATAAATATAACTTCTATTCAGACAATAATGTTATTAATATGTATCCAAAATATGTAAGCATCAAATGCAATCACATGATGAATAATATTAATTTTCTGCTGATAAATGTAATAATTACATTTCAACATACCAAAAATTTCGGATGTTTCAACAGTGAAAAATCACAAACTCTGAGATTAGATATAAAAAGGTTGATCGTCTGTTATTAAAATTTCAAAGTAGTGTTAAAAAAGATTGTACATCCAATCTTTATGCAGATTAACATGATGCATAAAGATCAAATTATAGCTATTTTATTGTTGAAGTGCATAATTTATTAAAGTGAAAAGCACAAATCACTATTCTGCAGTAAAACAAGTCTGCTGAATGGTTTTCAAAGAATTAAATACCAATTAAGAAATTAATTTAGGAAACCATGTCGTGTAATGAGTTCAAACAATCAAATCCAAAATATTCTAATAATCAAACAATAAGGAAGGTTTAACTGTTTGGCTAATCATTTAACCCATTGGTTCTTAACCTTTTAGTGATGAGGGACCATTTATCAAAATTTTTGTCTTGCCATGGACCACAAGCTGTTTAGCAGTAATATAGGTTCTTATAAGGTTATTCTATAAATTAAACATGTAGAAAATTATTTGGAACACCAAGAGTATTATATTATTTGTGAAAGTGTTACATTAATTATATTACTTTAGTGTGATTTTTGTGACTGCATACTGTTTACCAACTGCTGAATTCTTGGTTCAGTGCTACTCAAAGCAAATGCATGTCGGGACTGGCATCCAACCGATTTCGATGTTTTTTAATTATCAAAAGCACTGAGAATCCTTGCTTGCATAAATATGTGGTTGAAAATAAAGTTAGATACTGTAAAGCAATTTCTCGAATTTTAGGGAAAGCAATAGCTTTTTGGCTCCAAAAATCTTTAAGATTAATTCCTGTCTGGAATGTATTCTTGCAGTTACTTTCGTGTTGCATTTCAATTAACTCTTCTTGTATTTCATCTGGCACCTCAGAAATGTTGACTATGAAAGGATTGCAAATCAGTTTCCAAATACCTTTGTCCTTGCAGTCAGGAAATAGTGATTAAATTCATTTTTCAAGCTTTGTAAATGGAATGTAATGTACTTTTGTATTTCTCCTTTAATCTCAGCACACTGTCAATCAATAATTGGGTTCAATGTATCAAACACAGAAAAATTCTTCCTTTCGACTTTGCTGATCTATAGATCGATTTTAGCAATAAACGCACTGATTTTATCTTCAAATGCAAATTTATTGCTAGTGCCTTCCAATTTCATATTTCTTGACCACACACCATACCCCAGCCCAGTGCATTGTCATCAACTCGTCGTCATTTATTTAATAATTTTGGGATAACTTCACAGACCACTTTGGGTGCTTTCAGGGACCACCAGTGGTCCATGGACCACAGACTAAGAACCACAGATTTAACCTGATAGTTAATCCAGCCTTATTGTTTGATATATACTTTATCTCAAATTTCTAACATAGCTGCATAGCCAATTATGAAAGTTATGAATGGTAATATTAAAAGATAGCTCTTACCTCCTCAAAAATATTTCATATTCACTCATTATCATTTCTATGTATATTAGAAAATCAAAGTAAGAAAGTTATTTTAATTTAGTATAGGTCAACTTGAAGTGGCAGGGATATGTACTTATCTTATTATTAACAAGTATTTCTTCAATTTATATGCAATGGTTTTGCACTAAAGTACAGTCTGGCAATTGCTATTACATTTTTGCATTATGTATGTTTTTTATTTCTTGAACAATTTCCAGTTTTATGAATTTTATTTATTATGATTACAAATTTTTAGTTTCAACTATCAAGTTGCATAGTATGACACAATACTTGAAATTAGAAAAAACTTGCATATGTTCAAGTTACATACCTTTTCTTCTAAAGTCCATTTTTCTTCTTGCAAAATTGCAACTCTCTCCAGTAAATTGCTAGTTTCCTGTTCCAGATGTACAGGAGTGTTTCTTTCTGAAGTGTGATTTGGCTGCAGAAAAAAGTAACATAAAATAAATGATTTTTTTGATAAATTATTTTGTATAGTTTACAGAAAATTTTACCATTTCTGAAGCAGCAGCACTTTCTTTACTGCTATCTAAATTTCCACCAGACATTAGACTCCAAGAACTTATACTACTGGTATCACCTTTTTGTTTATCAGATAACTCTACTGACTGAAGTATGTCATCTATAATAAAAAATAAAAATTATTTTATAGTTAGAAAAAAATTCTGTTAATAGCAATACTAATTTAATATAAAAGAATAATCTTTAAATCATGCTACAAACAGGTCAGTCAAAAAGTAATGCACCATCTGGCAACACTCACACATTGATGATGCAATCATTCTCATTTTTTGTGTAGTTGTAATGAAGGATAAGACAAGCACAGTTGTGTTTGTGCACTGTAGATGACATTATTCTGAAGGAGCAGGTGGTCAAAATGGACAATGCAGATGACAAATACTGTCACACATGACAATCAGCAATCATTCATCAAAATCAAAACATCAGTGGAGATTCATGCATCACTTGTATGGTGGAACCAACACAAACTTCAACATCAAACTACAGATGGGCATCAATGGGTATCCCATTTTTGTTTGTTGAGCATAGTTACACTATCTGTTGCCCTTTTCCAACATATGTGGGAACAAAAATGAAGAGCTAACAGAAATAGTAGATCTCCTAAAATTCTGACAAGCAACAATTGACATTGAAGGACTGTAGAGTTTAGTAAGTTCACCAACTTTCTGTTCTAATATAACAAAATATTGTTCAATACTTCATGACTCCTCTCTGGATAAAATATTTAATATAAAATGCTTGTGTTTTTAATACACTTATTAGATATTTGTATGATAATTCTTTAACCTATGAGCCAAAATAATATATAATCTGGAGAAACAAGAGACAGATGAAATGAAATATTAAGCAATTATTAATAAACATACATTTAAGTAAAATATAACAGATGGCCATATAATGTGGCTAAAAACAAACAATAATAGCCATGTACTGTCTTCTTACTATTGCACAAGTTAACAGAATCTATAGCAGAATAAACAAGTTACAATGTAATATGAATATATATTATATTGTAACTTGTTTATTCTGCTATAGATCATTGTTTTGTTTTGTCAATTGGTTCTATTTTAATAGAACTGCACAGTTTAAAAAAAATCAGTGTTGTGACCTTTCAGCAGAGAGAGGAATGATTGAAATTTAGAACAAAAAATTATACCTTAACTATAGGCCACAGCCTGTACAAGGTTATATTTGTAAAATTCACATATGACCTGTGCACAAGGATGACTAATACATGAAAAACCTGATTACTGATAAATACTGTAACTATAATATAAAAGAAATATATAGTGAAATTCAGTAGCTTCCCATAAAAACTAGAAATTTTATTTTTATAAAATTTATTTTAAGCTAAGAGACAATGGTTAACTCTAGTATAGATGGCATAGTGAGAGTTACATAAATAATGTTATACTTGATGATGTTCCTTTCCTATTGGTTTTTATTCTGGAGTTCTAACCTAAAACTGTGGCTTTAGCTGCTTTCTATAGGCAAGGTTTCAGGATTATTAAATTTTTAATGAAACTCAGTAATTATGATGTAGAAAGATTGGAAATGTAACAAACGCACAGTGAGGAAACCATTACAGTCAGACGTGTATGAACAGAACAAAAGATTTAAATGTCAAAAGAAATTTTACATCATCTGTTATATATTCTTTCTAATGAGTTAAAAATCTGTCATTTTATACTATATCAACAAAACACACACTGTTGCAAAAATACACACACATGCAGCTGGTAATAACATCCAAGTTTATATCAGACACACATCCTCCATCACACCAACAAATAGACCCATCTCAAGTAATTGGAAAAATTAGAAATTTTTAAAGCTGCTAGAAAAGTCTCTACCATCAATTTCAAAGAGGCATAGTCCATCTATAAAAATCTATTTTTGACATTGTCTAGTGAATACTATTAATCCTACACATCTATTGCCATCATGTAAATTGGCATTCTTCAATGACTTGTTCTACTTTTACTTTCCTGGATGTTATATATAACAGAGGGAAAGTATGGCAATCAGTAAAAGAATGACCTCCCAAGATTTTTCCATTTTGGACTTGGGACCTTGAAATGTTGAGAAATGCAAAATTTCATGGGTAATTTCTGTATGTGTAGGGGGGCATGATTTTGTTCACCCTGTTTGAAGCTTAACCATTCCTTTTTATCGAAAATTTCTGAAATTTTGCAGAGAGGTTTGTTTATTAGAGGGGATTGATGCTATTAAATTTTGGTGATTAAAGGTCCAGGGTATGGGGAGATAAAGGGGGTCATGTGTATCTTCATAGGGTCAGACTTAATGACAATTTTTCTACTTATCAGCATTTACAATTTTTTATAATACCCAGCCCCACCCTGAAAATTATGCTTTTTGCCATTTTATAATAGTTAAAAATATCAAAAATTTTACAAAATAAAATATGATAACAGATGGCATCACCAAATGTTGCCAGAAAAGTTAAGCACTCATTGCTGGATTTTTTAAATTGTATATTCCATCATGTTTCATTCTCATAGAATCTAAGCCAACTTGATAACCATTTAAAATGGTAAAAATGTTTGTTAAGCATCAAAGTATTGAATTTTGGTGTTCTGATTATGCATTCTTAAATACATACACTTTAAAGCTGATATGCAATAGTAATCAAATTCTGTACAGGAAATGGTAATAAAAATATAAAATATTCATTATAATATTTGCACAAGGATACATCATTGAATAACAATTTCATCACAAACATTATATATTAGTAAGTTGTAAAGCCATCTCTGACATTGGTCAGTTTGCATTCATTTTGAGATTGGTTTTATCACTTTCTAATTTGTAATATTTGTGATGAAACTCTTCTTTAATGATTTATCCTTGCGCTGTAATATCATAATGAATTTTTTCACTACCATCCCACATTGGCTTTAAAGTATGCATGTCAAATGTTTTGCAACAAAGTGTATAATAAAAATATTATAATTAAATGATATTTAAGATCATAGCAATTTGATTAGATACTAAGAGCTTGAGAATTTAGAAATTAAATTAAAATATTTAACATACAACATTATCCAAAAATTCTGAACTGCAGTTCAAGTTATTTATTAAATAAAGAAATTCAAGTTTTTCTTTATTTCCATTATATATATATATAACTTTTTTATATTCTTGTTTAAAACAAAATAGTTTTAACAGAATTATGATTAAAAATTAAAATAATTCCATGTAAATTATTAATCTTATTTTAATTTTATCACTTTAATTTATTCTTACATTTATTAACAACTTCCAATGATTTTCAATAAGTTTCAAAACATATAATCTATTTATTTAGAAGATAAATGAACACTATTTTAATTTTTTAAAATTCATTTGACCTAACTAAGATTATTGACTTTTTCACTTATAGGAAAAGTACAACATTCAAAATTATATATTTTTTAATAACCTGTATAATTTCATTAACTAATAGTTAAGAACTCACCACATCTACTTTGAGGAGACTCATTTAATAATTCTTGTAATCTTTCTTGCAATTTTTCTGCTCGTCGACGCTCAACTTGTAACTGTCGCTTTAATTCTTTAACCTGTCAAATAATAAACATCCTCATTTATATACATATATATCAGTCCTTGACTTACAACAGCTAAAACTAGAATATTGCTAAAATCTGTATTTACAGTATTTTATTTTAAATGGACCATTTTGATAAATCTAAATTTATTTTTTCAAATGTGTTATTTCTCTATTTTTAAGACAATATGCAAATAGTTTGTGCTTACATTTACATTTATTTATTTATTTGATTTTGGAGTGATCACTTTGAATATATCTGAACTTATATGTAAATATACAATGCATTACTTTTATAAGCAAAGAATTAAGAAAAATTTACTTTGATGTAATCTGTTAAAATAACAATATGTAACTTTGTATTTCTTACTGCACTATGTGTGCCTTATGTATCTCAATTAAACAAACTAAGTTGAAGTGAGATTATTCACATAGTTATTCATATATTATCATTTTAAACAGTTACCATTGATAAGCCTTTTTTTTCTTGAATTTTTCTTTCTTCTATTACATCTTTGGCATCTTGTTTCAATCTGATTACTTCCTCTTCAAGTTCTGACTTCTGTGCAGTAGTAACATCAAGCTGACTTGTCAGATCCTATAAAATTATATACATTATAGAAATATACTTTTTCTTGAAACAAAAGTAATTTTTATGGATATTTTAAAAACAACAGACACATCAATATAGTTAGATAAATATTGAATAAATAGAAAACAAAATACAGAAATATTACTAATCATTTCTCTGTCACATTATCCATTTAGTAAGATCTGCTAGTGATATTTAATAATGAACTCATAATCAATTGATTTTTTGATTAAAGGTATATTTGATATATACCTATATACCAGGTAAAACATAAAAACACCTTAAATAAAAGAGACATTTTCTTTTAATTTTCAAAACAGAGATCCAGGGTTTGAGAGGATCAACTTCTCATTCTCAGCAATCTCAAAACAATAACAGATCTTCAAACATTTTCAAAAAATTTGAGAAACAAGTAAATTTGTTCCCTTTGTTTTTTACCATTTGTTTTCAATTATCTCTTCTATAATTTTCAGAAGTAACCTTTACTATTGAAAATTTTTCTCTTAGCACATTAATCTGTGGTTTTAAATTATTCCTTTCTATACATTGTTTATAAGTTTTTCTAAAGAAGTTAATTACAGTAGCCAACTTCTGATTGATTAAGTATAATTTTTCAAGGCCCTGTCAAATATTGAATTTTGCATCTGACTAGATTGCTACCCCTTCTAGTTTACTCCCATAGAACCTTCTTGACATCTGACCATGACACAAGAACACACTGGATTTTTCTAGCATGTATAAAATTCCCATCTATTCCAACAATGAGATGTTATATTATATTAGGCATCTTCTAATGCAAAATTACTCAGCACAAATGGGATATTTCAGCAAAAAGAAGTTTCACTAATTTGGCAGATTTGTTTATACATCACAATTTTCAATCATCAAGAATGAGATTTCCTTGATAATCAGTTTGGACAACACATATACATTAATCCTGCTAAAATTAACCTCCAAAACAGTCCTATAAACCAGTTCAATCCTTTTTTTAATCTTTTTTTCATTGTAGACTGTAAAATGGATACTTTTATATGGAAAACTAATTATATGCAACTATGAATTCTGCTTATATATATTTACTGTACATAACACGTTTTATTGCTATTTTACAAATAAGAAAATTAAAATATTTAAATTTTTGTTATTTATTTATATATTTTATTATAGTTATTATTATATTCATTATCAAAGTAGCAGTAGCAGTAGCTTTATTCTCAGTTGTTATATGTCAACTTCAAAACATTTTTGGCCTTCTTAACACCATCATTAGTGAAAATTTAAAAACAAAAAAAATACAACAAAACATACACAATACTACCAATATAATGGAACAGATATTTGAATTTCCGTTGTTCCATTGTCAGTGATATTCTTTTAAAGGTTCAAATTCAAACTTTTAAAACTAAATAATTTCAATGGACAATATCTAATAAAAACTATTAAGTCTAAAGTTCAAATTCAAAATTGAAAAAACAAACAATTTTCACCAAATATTTTGATTATTATATTTGTTTCTCCAATTGTGAATTTTAACTCTGAATTTAATAGTTTTTGTTTGATATTGAAAGTATTTGTTTTTACTAATTTGACTTTGAACCTTCAAAAGAATATGACAATAGAATGCTGGATATTCAAATACTTGTTCCAGCATATCGGTTGTGTATGTTTCATTGTGCATCTTACAAAAATTTCACTGATAATGACCTTAAAAAGACCAAAAACATTTTGAAGTTAATGTACAACAACTGAAGATAAAGGTTAGTGCTTCTCTAATTACTTGATTGTCTTCAGTTTGGATCTAATAAAAGTTGCATTTGTTATAATATATTTTTGTATATTTTTATTTAAAATATTTAAACAGAACATTTTTCAAACGTAAAAGTTGCATTCAAAAAAAATTTTTTTTTTCAGAACATTTTAAAGTTTGTGCTGCTCATTCTGTTCAAATATATGTAACTGATGAAACCTTAAATAAAATAGACAACTGATTTTAGTTAATATAAAAAGCTTACAATGTTTTGTGTTACACATTAAGTTATAGAATATTATGTGGCAACTTAATATGGGAGAAATGAACCTTTTCTATCAATTAAAAGTTTTGATATATTATTACACTAGCTGTTACCTGCAACTTTGCCTGCACAGATTTTGCAAGCAAACCCCATTTATATTCAGTATTTCAACAACCATAGTAATTGTTATATAACACCTACCGCTGAGAATGATAAGAATTGCTGAGAATCAAACACACTGTTTTCAATTTGATCAATTTTCTGGAATGTTTACAATCATTCTGTAATCGAACCAATTTGCAATAACAAATTTGAATTTAAAATGGTTTGAACATTTGGTTAAAAAATCAAAATATATAAAAATGTTTATAACAATGTCTGAAATGTTATAAATTTAATACACCTAAATACTCAATGAAGACTAAACACAGTTGAAAACAAAAAATTGCATCTAAAATAGTACAGTAGAAACCGTTCTTCAGGTTAAGCCTTATCCTCTCCCTCTCCTCTGTGGGGGAATTTTGAAAAATCCCTTCTTAGTGTGCGTTTTCATGATGTACCCTAACTGTGTACCAAATTTCATCTCTTTAGGTTCAGCAGTTTGCTCTGGGCAATGACGAACATTCAGTCAGTCAGTCAGGACAAGTAATTTTATATATTTAAATAAATATATATATTTTTAAATATGACAGTTATATAAGCTTAAGATAATTTACCAATTAACATTTTTATTTTAATCTTTTAAATTTTAACAATATAAATATATCAGATAATTTATATTGGCATTGAAGTGTTGTATATCTAACTTGATAAACAAAAACTACTTTAAATATGGCAGATACTTGTACATATATAAATTAAGATTTCAGAGTTTAAAGAATGTATTATTAAAACATTAAATTTAAAAAACTAAAACAATTAAGTTTAATATATCAAAATGCATATTACTACTAACTGAACTTACTTTTAATGCTGCTTCCATTTCAGTAGAAAGTTTGGAAAGTTTCTCATTATGTTCCTGAACTGATTTATTAAGAGTAGCTTGATGATGAGATTTTGCATCGTCAAGACTTTTTTCTAATTGTGTTAATTTTTGCTCTAGAATAGTTTTTTTATCTTCAGCAGTTTCTAATTTTAATTCCAAGTCTTTTACTAATGATTTATAGTAATCTAACTTTGAAGATTTTTCCTAAATTAGAATAAAATTGTTATTGACAAAACTTTTAACATCTGAGAAATCAAGCAAATATATAGAAATATGTGAAAAAATATCATAGATATAAATATATATTTGGAAAAGTTAAATTTTTATAAAATATAGATAAAATATCAGTATCATCAATCAATCAAAATTTATTTATCGTATAAGGCTTTTGCCTGTTACAAGGACATGCTTTATTTATACAGCATATTCATCCGCCATCATTAGAACCTTTTTCATATAGATAATTAACATTAGTTATCTAATATGTAGTACATACATTTACTAATTTACTCTACATTTTTATTCACAAGTTGCTTTGTACAGTTATATAACTTATAGATAGTATTTATGTTTGCTTTGTCAAGTAACTTATACATATCCATTTCATTAGAGCAGTTAACTAATCTACCAATATCAGAATTTTGAATGTTCTCATTTCTGTTGCAATTTTCACAAAGAATATGAAATTTTGATAATGTCTTACTGCAACTTGGGCATTTAGTCTGAGAGTAGTCTAGGAATTTATCATTTATAATTATCCAGTTTTTGTTTAGTCTTAACTGTATAAAAATTTTTTTTACATTAAATGCAAGATTTGTCAGCATATAACTATTATTTGATGGATAATTTAAAATTATTTTATACCAACTTGTATTATTTCGTTTCTGTATGTCATCGAAATCTTGGACAATAGAGTTTTCCATTACTCTCTGTATTAATAAATTATTTTGCTGTTCACTGATGTATGATTGTTCCATAAATAGTCTCATCGAAAATCCGTATGTGTTAAATATCTTCGATAGTTATACCATCCAATTTCGTTTTAAATCTGTGATCTTTGATTTTTGATATAATACGTTCAGTAATTTTGTTGTTAAATCTTCAGCATTCTTAATTTTTTGTAGAAATTTTATATACCTTTTTATTAATATGGTATTTAATTTATATCTACTTAGTTCCATTCTTAGAGCACTGCCAGGAATATTATATTCTAACTGAAAAATTCTACGAATAAAAGTATTTTGTATTTTTTCAAAATCATTGAATTTACCTGTAGACCAGATTGGCGATGCGTAACACATCAAGTTAATGATAATAGAATTAAAGAGTTGAAAATGAATTCCCAAATTCTTAATTTTAGCTTTACAGAATAGCATTATCAAATTATTTATTAAATTTTTTGCCTTTGTTATTGAGCTTTTATATTGTTTCATCAGTATATCAGTATAAATTTCAGTATAATTTCAGTATATCAGTAAATATCAGTATAAATTTGAAGTGATATGATAGAAAACAAAATGCTAATTTTTTATTTAATTTTAAGAAATTATTATTTCAATGATATATCTTAAATAACTACATTTATACATCAAATTTCGTTAACTTCTATAAAAAAATGTATAAACTATTATGTGTAAATTGATTAAGCATCTCATCTTTCAAGATAACAAATACTGTAGCTTAATTAAAATTCATTTTTATTAATTGTTTTCAACAGAATCTAACCTATATAATGTTGAAATATATTACAATTGTACTCAAAAAATTAAAACTAAATATAATAAAATTTCATTAATCATTTGCACAAACAATCTATTTTCTGTGTGAACTTTTCTAAAATTAAATAATATTCTGATATCAATTTTTTAATATAAGTTTATTAGAATATAAGTTACCATCTATCTCTGCAGATAAGACAATAGTTGAATCATAAAAAAAAAACCCAAAATCTGGGGTCGTCTTATAGGACAGATACAAAAAAAAAAAAAATTAAAAATTTATATAAATTAAGACCATTATAAAACATGGACAAACCATAATTATTTACTAGTAGAGAGTAGGGTATGTCCACAAAATAGAATAGCCCATATGATGTTTTTGTGAATAGTCAAGGTCATTACCTGAATGCTGGAATCAATGCAAATGTTTGCAACAATTGTAAGGCAGTGCTTCCAGATGCAAGAAAATAAAATTTGTTTATTCGAAAAATTACGAATAGGACATAATTCCGTATATGCTATACAGTATTATTATGCAGATGATTGCTGATCTAAACTAAATTCATAGGCTGTTGATAGTTTGGGGTCATCTTATAGGACAGATATATGCTAAAACTATAAAACTTTGATGAAAATTTAAACCTTGTCTTGTCTGAAGGTCGTCTTATCTGTGGAAATATACGGCATATATAATCAACTAATATTTGATTTTCTATAATAAAAATCACAAAACTAAAATATTAAAGAAATTTCATAATATCAATTTGCAATATAAATATAAAGAAAATATAATAAGTGCCACTTACTGTATCACTTTGGGACTAGTCTATACTGATAACAACAACTAAATTATATTATAAAAGTAATTATATCACAATTAGTGGAAACTCTAGTTTTATTGAATCAGATAGTTTAAAAAAACATGTTAAAACAATTAAAAATGCTTAAAAATAAATTTAATAATTAAACTTAAGTTTATTAATTATAATAATTATTATTTTAATTCATCCAGTGTTATGTTTGGCCTGCTGTTTTTTGGCAATATTTCATTAATAAAATGTTCTTATTCATAACACTTTCAAATTCAACACATCTACACTTTTCAGTACAACAATGTACTCAAAGAGCTTCTTGCATCTGAGCATTTGTTGGAGGATGTAGACTGTCTTCATGTTAATTTTATCAGATAATTTTCCAGATCCTTCTGCAGTAACAATATGGCATATTTATAATGATCTTAGCAAACACTGGAGTTTTCTTGTCAACTGCCAACTAGTTTTTATACTTTTCTTTTAAAGGACATATCTTCTAAAGTTTATGATCTCCTTTTCAACAGACAATTTCATTTTCAGATGTCTATGTGCCTATTTTTTTAAAAAAACCACCCCTTATAAAACAATTCTCAATGGTCTTTTCAGACACTTGACCCACAACATTGCCAAAATCTGTATTGTATCAAGTACTGAAATTCTTTTAGCAATAGAAATTGTGTTAATTTATCTTTAATTATCATCTAGTTCTCACACATTTCACTTCTGTAGAGTGCCTTTAAATTAGATATATCAGACTATATCAGTTTGACAGTGCCAAACACATGGTTACAAAGGCACTACCAAACTGATTACAAGAACAGGACTGTTTTTAGACTAAAATTAAACTAATTTTAAGAAATTATCTAATTTCACCTAAAGATGGTTGATTAAGCTTAGATCTTGTACTAAGATTAATAATTACAAATAAATTTTGAACTTAATTAATTAATTTAGAAAATTCTAAAAGAAAAATTGACCTGGAGCAGAATTTGAGCTAATAACTTCTACTTTGTCAGCTTTCTGCAATTAATCTGTATGGTCATATGATTCAAATTAATGTAGATCTGGAAGTGAAGATTGGTTAGAAAGATGGCTACATAGCATAATAGCAGAACAATTATTTATTGCTATTATGTTATGTAGACCTCTATCAATTTGGTATTACCATCTGCAAAATAAGCAGTTGTTAGGGTTTCAGTACTACTCTGGTTTGATCTTTTCTTCCAAAATTTTAATTAACATCATCAAAATTAATTTCTAATTATCAAGTTTTGCACAAGATGACTACTTAACCACTTCCATTAGGCCAAATTTTATAATTAAACTAATTAAAATTAGCATAATCCGACCAAAAAATAATCTGCTTTTGGATATTACCAGTTCCACATCTTGCAGGGCTAAATGCAATGTGTAAATGCAAGATCTTTTTGTTTGCACACTGAAGGCCTAGCAAGTTTCATTAAGAAAAGTAACTGCATGGTCCTCAGTAACTGCACAAGTTACACATCTATGGTGTAATGGTTCTTTTAGATATTTGTTTGGCTAATAAAATCAATTTTGATTTATTATGTATTTATTTACATCTTTATGAGAAAACATACAAAATTATATTTCATTTATCTTTTCATGTAACTAATTAAATATCAAATTACTATTGTTATTGTATAACAGCAGATGAGCCCAGCATTGCCCAGGCAAAAAACAACAAAGATTAAGATTATTAGATTATTTTGTACTTCTAATCCTTCTATTCTAGTAGCCTGGGATGCCCTCTAGTGGGCATTCTAGAAGTAGTGGTGTCATTCCGTGGTATAAATAATAAATTCCTATTACAAATAAAAATAATATTATACTGAATTTATTGTTAATTTAAATAATGGGGGGCGCTTCTGTCTGCCGAAGCTGCTGGCGCGTTTTTTTACTCACTTCAAATACAGGTAAAGAATGTATCCTGTTTAATAATTTTACGTTAGAATTTTATTTGTTTGGGCTGTGTGTTAACATTATAATTGTTTGGAAAATTTATCAACATAATTAATATGCAACGCTCGCCAACTAAAAGAGGAAGACCACCACTTCAAAAGTCAAAATCAACTAGTAGAAAGGAAACTGCTTCGACCACTAATACTAGGTTAATTACTGATTACAATTTACACGTCGAAAGAACTTCTCCTGAACCATCTTCTGCAAACGTAGGTTTGAACCCTGAAACTACACTTCTAAGTTCACAACTATCAGGTGAGCCATATGATTTTTTATCTTCTTCGCCAGGAAAAAATTCATCTGATATATCAAGTATAACACTATGGAATAAAATTTCTGAATTAATTAATGTTTCTAATACGAGAATATTAAGTCAAATGACTATTATCAAAGAAGATTTGGACCAGATTCGTAATAGTATCCAAGAAACTAAAGTCCAGAATCAAAAAATGAATAGCCAAATAATTAATCTTGAACAACAAATTGCTAATTTGAAAATAGAAAATGAAAGTATGCAATATCGAATGGACAATATGGTTAATGCGCAACATCGAAATAATATAATGTTATATAGATATCCCAGTAAAACTAATCCTACCAAGCTAGAAGTGTTTAATCTTATTAATGAATCATTAGAATTACATGAAGTTACAATGGATGATTTAATAGCGATTATTCCAATAACTAAATCACAGTATCCAACAATTAAATTAATTATTAAAAATACCCAAATAAGAGATTATATATATTCGAGTTTTATAAAAATGAAACAGCAAAACCTATCGAACGTATGGAAAGAAACTCAAATTTCACAGGATCTTATAAAAAGATCTAGATTAAGACGTAAACAATTAATTCCTTTTTTAAGCGAGTTAAGGAAAGCAGGTAAATATCCAAAACTCCGAGGTGATACTATACTGTTGGGCAATTATTCTTTGACGTATAGCTATGTGTTGGAGGGGCTGGTATACTTGGATTCTTTTACCCCGTATTTTACTTCTGAGAATACTCCGCAATGACATATGATCAATTTAAACACTCCTATTCAAGATTTACGTATTGTTGAGTCTCAATTATTAAGTCCCTTGCCTGCAGCACATAATAATAATGAAAGTTTATACCGGATATAAGAATTTAAGAATGAAAATTATTAAAGCATTACTTCAGTTTAAAAATTATCTACATCAACGGTATTCAGTCAATATCGTTAAGCCAAAAATTTGTATTTCAATCTATTAAAATCTAAGAAATCAAATTACTATAAAAAAATTCAACAAATAATCTTAGAAAATAAAAACAGTGAACTTTTAAAGTTTACGATTAAGAAATTACGATGTTTCAATTGTGATCAATCAATGCAAATAGATTCTTTTAAATGGATAACTCTATTAACAGATTTACAGGAATTACAGTCTTCCTTATGCCGATATAAAAAATTTCTTTCAATGAAAGTTTAGATATTCCAATATCTATCGAAGAACTGGATATATCAATTCGTAAATTAAAAACGAAAACAGCTCCTGGAATGGATATAATTACCACTAAATTTATTAAACTTCTTCTGCCAGCGGGTATGCAAGTTCTACTTGTTCTTTACAATCATTTTTATAAAACATTTATTAGATTCTTACTGAGTGTTCAAAGATCGAAGAAGCGTAATGTAAATTCAAGTTAAAAGAGATTTTTGATTTAAATTAAAAAGAAAACTTCAGAACCAATCAAGAAAAAATTCCATTGTATAAAGATGTATAATATTCATTACTTTTTTGTTCATATTTTAAAGAATTTGAAATATGATATGTAGATTGAATGACTAATATGTTATGTTTAGCAAAATTTATGTAACAAGATATTTAAAAAAAATATGTTTCAATAAGTAATAATTGTATTTTGTAATTCTCTAAAGCTAACCCCCTGTAACAAGAATTTTCTTATTACAATAAAGTATTTGTATAATAATGGGTAGGGGTGCCCCTAGTGGCCATTTTTGGCATACAGTGATAAAAAGAAAGAATCCAGTTTTTCACCTTTATATAGTAGATTATTTGACTTTGCAATTGTTAATTTCGTATATAAATAACACTTTTAAAATAATTTTATATAACATTATACTATCTGTAAATAAACTAACTGAATGCATATTGGCTCATATAGTTCTATTATTATTAATATATTTAAACTATATTAAATACAAAATAACTATAATAAAACTTTTAAAATGCATGTATGGACTCTAAATTTAAAAAANATACACATGGAGATATCTTGCCATTTTCTGTGATATTATTTTTTGCTCATTTTTGTTATGTTTATGAGATGTTTAAAAACTTATTTTGGATACTGTTTACATTTTTTTCATGAAAATATAATAAGTTTTTTAAAAAAATTTATTTTTAATAAAAATTCATTATACCTTTTCTAATTCCAATTCTTTCTTTAAATCATCTATCTGTGATAAATATTGCTCTCTTTGTTTGACAATTTCTTCAGTAAGTTGATCTGATGTTTCTTGTAAATGTACAGCCATTTCATCGAGAAGAGCTTTCCTTTTTTCTGCTACCTGTTAAGTATTTTAAAATTATTATATGCTGAAAATATTTTAATAGACAGAATATTTCATTCAAGCATTATCCAAATTAGAGTTTAAATAAATTATATGGGTTATTTCAAATGAACGTGTCTAAATATAAATAAACCTAAGTTAAAATTTTAAACAGTAATAAAATAACAATGCTTATTACAGTATAAAATTGTAAATTGTAGATTCAGATTAAATTAATCTGAATCTTTTAATTTTTAAAAAGATAATTTCAATTGTACCTTTGATTCACTTATTTAATCTTTGATAACTAATAGTAATTTAATTCCTTAACAAAGTACCTCACCAGCTTTTTCAATTCTCATTTTAAACATTAGAAAGTAGTGAAAATAATTAATAAATAAGTAAATACATATATATTTGTAGAAATTTTTTCCCCTTGAGAAAATATCTTAGAAATGTCAACAGTCAGTGCTCTGTCAGGTTTTAGTGCCTTTATCTTGTGTCATTACTCCAAAAATTAGATAGAAGTAGTAATCCTTTCTATGATTTCTGACTTCATACTATGCTAATTGAATGACATAGTAGTTGTAGTAATTGCTATCTTTCTGTGTCACTAATTTCACAAAATTAGTGTTCTATGTGAAATTTATGAGAATTCCAGTCTTTAATACAATACAACCTCATTATAAGCACATCTCTTTTCTGAAAATCTCTCATAAATCAAATTATTATAAACAGAGACTAACTTTTTCATTATTTCTTATGGTCGAAATTTGGGTCTTATTCCACCATAATCTAGTAAGAAAAAGTGCATTAACACAAAACATATAAAGAAGACAATGGATGAAAAGTGATCAGAATAATAACACAGTGACCTATCTATGTTATCCAAATAAGATTAAAGTATTACAAAACAGCTACTTACTTATCAACCAATGATTCTAACTAAAATTTAATAAAATAAATGAAAGTGTTTAATTGGATTGTTCAAAGATGTAAAAGGAGATAACATAAGAACACAAAGATGAGAGACACAAAGTTATTAAAAATTTCTTTATTTAATGGTAAGAAAAACAATAGTAAGTTAAGAAAATAAGTAAATAGGAAATGGGTAAAACAGAGAAAATAAAAGTGTTTTTTAGTTAAATTAATTGTGTTGCCTACAGATAATTTATAATGCAGAGATAAAATTCACAAAACTGTAAAACCCTCAATGAATGAAACACAGTGTAAATTGAACAAAGAAAACATACAAATCATCTAATCATAGTATATGAAAATTTCAATCTTTTTCTATTCATGATTCAAATATTTTGTTCTTATAAATATTGATTGTCATATCAAGTATTTTATCTCAAAAGCTGGGAAGAGGGATAAAAGAAAACAATTCATTATATCAAATTTTTGTTTTATAAGTTAAGTACTTGTAAGTTAACTTGTAATATTACTTCATAAATAAAATTATTATAAAATCTTACTTTAGTGGCTTCAGCAACTGTATATTCTGCTGATTTCTTTTCTATGGTCATTTGCTTGAGATCATTCTCTAATTGTTGTGACTGATTTTGAGATTCCTAAGAAAAAAAACCAAATATTTATATAATAATGATATTGAAATAAAATATTCAATGGATTTAATATTCAAAATACTAAACAAAGCATTTGTAAATTTGTTTTTTTGGCATTTACAACATTATGGCATTGCACACTTCAAATATAAAAAAAAATTATTTATTTATTTATTTATTTTCATATCGTGAAAAAAATGTTACAGAATATAATTACATTTAGGTTTTTTTAAGAAATAAATTATGTTAAAAAGAAAAGTATATAAACAGCAAATAATAATATAAAAGAAAATCAGGAAAAATATTTTAGATAAATTGAAAATTGTTTCAAATAAATGAATAAAATAGTTTAAGTATTGGGGTTGTTTGTAAAAACTGTTTATTTATTACAGTCTTAATGGCATAACAAATCTTTAAAGGTAACTTTGAAATTTACATCACACACTATATACAAGTATACAAACTCATAAAATTGCAAGGTTTGGCTTAAGTTGATTTTAAGTAAGTTTTTAAATAATTTTTAAAAAACTTATATTTTTATATTACAAGTGAAATTTAGATTTGCACATAACAAATTTACTTTTATAATAATATTTAATAATTAAGAAAATAGCTGTTTAAATAGTTTAATATTTAATTATAATAGTAATATTGATAGTATAAATAAAATTATACTTTATACTTGTAACATTGATTGATAATACGTAAAATGTTAAAATAAATGTGAAATAGAATTATAAATAATAAAAAATTGCCAGTTTAGAAAATAATAATTTTATTAAATGATCATAAAAACATTATATATTACAGTGTTTGAAGAGGAGTCAAATAGACCCAAAATGTATATTGTGCCTTATGATATAAGAAATAAACAAGAAAGTCAATAAAAGAACTGCTGCTTTAAGTCCAAGGTTTGTGAATGATTTACAGTTATGATAATTGTGAAGAAAGAAAAATACATGGAAAGGCAACATTCAACAAATAAGAAATAATTTGTATATTTATTTAAACATTTTAAAATATATTTATATATTTGTTAATTTATTTCAGGAATTTAAATTTCATTTCAAGAATAATCCAAAGAAAAAACAGAACTTTCAGTTTTTCACTTTTTCAATTCACTTGTGCATTTGTACACATTGAATAGCAAGTTCTTTCAAATGGCCTTCATCAGTCTCCACATTTTCTGCACTGTATCAATCTAAACCAAATAGTTTTAGATTTTCTCTAAGTCATTCTCCAAGTATTCTTGGCTGACACCTTTTCCTTTTCTCTCTCTCGGCAGCCAATTATTCATTTTTTCTATGTTTCTGTTCTGCACTTTTTTTTTGAAACACTGAATATCAATAAGTTGAAATTACAAAAAAGGAATAGATTTGCAGATTATACCCTGTGAGTAAGCAAGCATTTACTCTTGAAAAATAAAGAGAGCTGCAAAATGTTTGAAAATTTGAAATCCAAAAATTATACTTGTATCTTCTATCTTATAATGTTAAATTGAAATCACCTTTGGATGTCTGATGCCTTAAGATTGAAGTTTAATGTCAAATCAAAAAATGCTAAATTGAAGCCTAAGTTTAATTGTTTTTATGGAGCATCATTAGGCTACTACAAATGAATGTATAATCAGGGTGAAATTTAAACCAAGAAATATTAGAATAGGATTTTCTGTAAATTAAAATTATAATAATAAACTCAGTAAATTTTCCGTTTTTATTGAGAGCTACAAGTATATACAAAATCAATGTACTTTAATACAAATAAAACCAGAAAATTTATTGAATATATTGATCCTGAAATTATTGCTGTTAATTAAATATCAGTAAACGTTTTTTTCCTAATTTAATGTAAAATTGGTGCAACAGCTTAGAAAAATCTAAAGTAAAAATTTTTCCCTCACAATTTTCATTTGGATTTGATTAAATACTAGTAAAACTACAGTTGAGATTTACAGATAAACTTTAAATTTCTTCAAATTAAATATTTAAATATTTTTACCTTTTAATGATTCACACAAGATCTTGCATTACATATACAAATGTAGAAGGGAATAGTAGATCCATAAATGTGCATTACATATGTTTCATTTAGAAAAAAATTAATCCTGTGTCATAATTTAAAGACAAAGTAAGACAATTTCTTAAAAAGGCAAGCTATTTCCTACTTTCATACTAAAAAAGTAACAGAAGTAAGATGAATATGAGTCCTGCATTAAATATTACAACAAGATTAAAATTTTCTTGTTTCAAAAGAAATTTTTCATTCCATTTCAATTTTATTTGATGTAATGATAAGGTAAAAAATAAAAAGATAAAAAATAATACAATAATCAGAGTGCAAATTACAAAATTATGTAAAGAAATTGTGTCACCAAAACTTTTACATAACATGAATAAAATATCAAATTTACTTTGCAATTATTAATGAACACTTAATGTTAATTTCTTGTTTTAAAGCAATTAATATCAATGAATTAAATAAGTGGTAATGTTGTAATTTTGACTGATCTGTAAAAAGTTGAAAGTATATGATGCAACATAGAATGGAAAACAGTTCTATCACTAAAAAACGATCAGCTAACCAACCAATCTTTAAATGTAGAAAATGTTTATTTAAAAAGTAACATTATAATTAGCATGTATCTCAAACAGCACTCTCGTTAAAGTCAAATAATCTCAAACATTTGATCTTAAAACAGCGTTGCCCCCACTAAATGGTTGGGCAACTCTGTTTTAAGAACTTAATACTATTATTCTTAACATTATCAGATGCCAGATTCTAATATAATTTTAAAATTTCATTTGAAGTCATACAAAGTCATATAAATAAAACAATGTTAATGTTTTATTTGAAAATCATAATACTAACTTTAAATAAGAAAATGGTTGCATCAAGTAATTGAGTACATTATACTTCACTTTAATATTTCAGCAAAATCTTAATTCTATTATTCTTTGTTAATAAAAAATGGTTAAATATGGAACTCATATTATTTTTAATTCTAATGTAGTAAAAGAAGTTTTAAAAAATAATCTTAGAATCATGCAATTGGTAATATCAGTAAAAAGCTAAATTATTTTGAGCAGTAAAATAATTAGTATTTTGCTATATTTGGTTTGAAAAGTGTATAACATTTTATTATTATTTTTATTTATTAACTATAAAAATGTAATACAAATTTTAGTGATTATTTTTCATTACAGCTTATATTTTTAATTTTTTTTAGAAATTTATTTATGTAAAGCCATATCATTGTGATTATAAAGAATTCATCCTAAACAATGATTCCCATTAAAATAAAAAAAAACCTAATGACTGATTGATTTTCTTGATTTCAAGTTACACTTTTAATTCTTAAAATTTGTTATCATAAAGAAATAAATACTTACTTCTAATTGACAACTTAATAATTGCACTTCTTTCTGTGAATCTTCTAGTAACATTTTAGTTGCAAGTAAATCTGATTCCATTGCTTGTTTCTCTTCTTGTAATTGTTTTACTATTTCATTGCTATGTTCACTTATCTATAATTTAAATAAAAGTTTCTTAATTTTCAAAAAATAATATTAAACAAAATTTTCATAATTTATAGGGTAAATTTTTTGCTAGAAAGAATATTAGTCACATGAATCCTGAAATTATTATTTAATATTATAATATTTGTAAATATATACTTAATAGAATCAAAAACTTTGGATAAATCTTTAGAAAATATGTCATCATAAACTAATAATCTTTCAATAAATTATTAAAAAAATTTGATAAGAGAATTTTTAACAGATGTACTGAAAAAATTATTATTATTATGTAAGTACACTTTTACAGTGAATATTCATAAGATAAAGACTAAACAAAACTGAAAAATTGGCAAGTGGGAAGACTGAAATTGTGGTCAAGTCCTTTCAAAAATATGATATAAGTAAGGCAATATATGATACTGAAGTTTACTGTATAATAGTGACAGTGAAGATGATAATGATTATAGCAGTATTGAATCTGAAGTTAAATAATACTGAAATAATAAGAGTAATATCCTATATCTTTCTTTACTGGCTTTTTGAATTTTTTTAATCCAATGGAAATTTAAAATTCAATAATAGTAAATTTTTTTAAAAGTATTTTAGAAAATACTTTTAAAAATTACATTCTAAAATTTACCTTTCCAAAATTAAGATTCATGTTTCACACTGTAGTGTCTTATAAGACAACAAATATGGTAATTAATTGCAAATATTGAAATTTTTATATAATTATTAATTAAGTACAAAACTAGAATTAGAAAAAAACAAAAATCTAAAAAACTGTAATCAGTCACAATTATTATACTAAGAAATGCATGGTATCCTATATGTAGAACATATTTACTGTTGTTAAATTTAAGATCATTAGCATTAGATATCCTTGTTTCTAAGAAAAATCAACATACTTCATAGGTACAATAAATATAAATCAAGTAGTAAAGAAATTGAAATATATTACAAGTGTTTATAAAACCATATTATGAAAAATGTTTTCAACTTCGCCTCTCAAAGATAAAAATGTGATTACATTATGTCTTATTTATTTTATTATTTATTTATTTCCTTGTATTATTTTTAAAAATTACAAAACTTCTTGGTATATGAAAGCAAGCTGGAGTTCATATTTTCCAAAATTGCAGTTTTTTAAAAGGTGTCCAATATATAGAATTAGGCAAAGATAATGTGCTAACTTTTGCCTAACATACACCACATATCTAGACAATAAGCAAAGCATGAATAAAACTTTTGCTGTTCCTTTTATTTTTATAAAAAAAAAAAATAATAATTTACAACACTATTATTATTATAAAAATAATAATAGTGTTGTAAATAAATAAATATTCTCAAAAAAAAACTTCAAATATGAGTGGCAGTGAGAGATATGGACAAAACATAAGGTTCCATCATGTTACAATAAGTGGAAAGAAATGGTTCCTTACTATAGTAAGTAATGAAGCACCAAGCATTCTGTTATGCAATGCATCAGTAATGCATAGTAGAATGCTTGGCAGTTACATGAAGTTTATGATGGAAAGCTAGACCACTTAGCTTTCAAAAGACTTACATGCAATTTGCAGGATTCCCAACTTGTGATAAGGAATGTATTTCATAAGCTGGTTGCCCAGCAAAAATGAAAAAATATACTCAAGATTCAATTATTTTAAATCATTTTGTTGGTGCCTAAGAGAATCAAACTATATGTTGGCAATGTTATATAACATGCACATGATGTGCAAATTGTGATGTTGAGCTATGTTACTTACAATACAAAACCATATCTTTTAAATTCGTACTGCTAGCATATTACTTTTCACTTATAAATGAATAAAATACTAATTTTTTTAAATTACAGTAGAACCTCGATTATCCGGACCTCTATTATCCAGATTTTTGATTATCTGGATTGTTCAAAATAAACAAAAATTTTACGAATTTGCTGATTTGCACTTGGCGAATTACGACACTGTTTATGTACGTGACGGAATGCATAACTTTTTTTGTTTCAACAGCGTCTCACCCAGCACTGGTTGTAAACTCTTAAATATATTTTACGTCGTAATAAAAATATAACTTGACATACGTATTTATAAATAATTTATATTCAAATTACATCATTTCTATGACCAAGAACAGCATAAGGCATGGACGACGTGGGCCACCGCCTATGCCTCATGGTCCGAAGGGCCTCGCGCCTCGAAGGTTTATGCATTATGCATTACTTAAAAGCCGTGAATGCGACAAAAAAATTTTACTCATCATAAAATGATAAATAGTTTGTCAAATTTTTATTCATAAAAATCAGTTTCAACTGCTTTTTATTTTATAAAATCCATCTTCTTGTGCCACCAGAGGGCCTTTTAAACAATAGGTAGTATGTTAGCGCTGGTCAGTAGTAGTCCAAATTCAATACAAACATTTGTTTCTTGAAAATTTGATCACGATTTAAATACAGTATTTATTTTTAATATTACCAATATGTCATCGAAAAGAAAACGTGTTGTATTATCATTAAAAGACAAATTAAAGTATTTGTTTCGATTATCTGAATTTTTCCGTATCCGGACTACCTTCATCCCCAATTAATCTGGATAATCGAGGTTCTACTGTATTACATTTTCATTTAAGATCCCTAGTATTGGTTGTATTGTATTTGTCTAATGTCTTTTATATATACAGTAATACCTCGACTTACGCTACCCCGACTTACGCGAACCCGGAGTTACGCGATTTTCAAATCTCGTCGATTCGTCTTTTGTTTGAGCGCCATGCAACTTTTGATTACTCACTCCACCCCACACTATTGTTCAGCTTACATGTTTGGACGTGTAGCGCGGAATCGACACATAGCTACAATTTATTTTGTGTTATTTATTTCTGTGTTTGTTATATCTACGGAGCCTTGAGAGACTCTATGTGGTGATTTCTTGTAACCGTGAACAAATCAAAAGACAAGATAAGATTAACGAGAGCATTTATTAGCTTACATACATCCGACTTGGATTTTACACAAATTGCGAAATTATACCCCGACTTACACGAATTTGACTTACGCGGTTATCGCTCGGTCCCACCTATCGCGTAAGTTCGGGGTATTACTGTATATAATACCTTACTTTATGAAAATGAACTATATATAAAATATTTCACCATAATTATCATGTTCAGAAAACTGTTATGCACTATTACAAACTTCTTAAAAATTCAACAAAAATTAATTCTGGCATATCTGGTCTAATCATCTTAAATGAAAAATATCTAATAAAATAATTCTAAATTAACTACTTAGTAGCTTATAATATATCAAATCCAATATTTCTAGTCACTCAACTGATCATACAATTCAGTTAAAACAAGTCAAACAAAATAAATGTCAACTTTATTTTACACACAAGAAATGTTATATCTCATTTGCATAAAATTTTTATGAAAATTATAAAATTTATTTACAAAGATTAATATGATTATTTCCATTATTCTTGGATTTCCAATATTTTTCTTAAAAATCATTAGTTATGATATTAGTCTGTGGATTGCAATTCTCAGTGTCTTTGTTATGCATTTTTATACTGTATGCATTAGATATTACTTGAACCAGATATTAAAATAGCAAGTATTGAAATTGTATTTAAAATGCAACAAATCATATCACTTAGTTGAAAATAATGGAAATAAAAATTAAATAGAAAAAATAGGGCAGCGTTTATGGTCAGCGCTTTTGGGTGTAATTTGAATAATTGTTTAATTTTTTGCAGGTAAGCTCACTGGTTTGTTTCGTCATGTCTAAAAGGAAGACCTATTCACCAGTAAGTCAGTCGGAGAGTAGATCTAAGATTTTTCATTCGGACCCATTGGAGGAGACAAGTATCTTGGAGTTACTGCAGGGAGAATTTGATATTAAGGATGGAATATCGTTACTTATCCAGCTAAATTTAAAGCAAAATAAGAAATTGGAAGGAATGATTGCTAAGATTGATAGAATCTACTCCTGGGTAGAAAATTTGGACAAAGCTATTGTTAATCTAGAAACTAGATTAGAAGATTTAGAGAAAAAATTTATGTATGATACCGGTAAGATTCTATCGGATGACAGAATAGATTTGGAAAACAAAATGGCCGAGTTTACATTAAGTCAGGAGCAGTTTGAGTGTTTTTTAAGGTGTAATAATTTAATAATTTCTGGATTACCTAAGTCAGAAGATGATAATTTGCAAGTTAAAGATGTAGTATTGGAATTTTTTCAAAATAAATTAAGTGTTGATAATGTTCGTTTAGAGTGGTGCTATAGATTGGGACAACAACGGAAAGATAGTATTAAGTTGATTTACTGTAGTTTTTTGGACTATGGTGGTAAAAGTAAGATTAGAAGAGTGGCATTTAAATTAAAAGGAACTAGGATATTTATAATGGATGACCTTCCTCCTTTAACTAGAGAGATAAGGAAAATAATGAATGATTTTGCAAGAGAAAAAAAGAGATTGGGTGCTTCAATTACTTATTTAAATAATAGAAATGCGGTCAAAGTTGATAATAAAATTTATAAATATAATATAGTTTCTAAGAAAATGGAAGAACAAATGTCAACTTGACTGGGAGTAGGTACATCGGTACTTTCATGGAATTGTGAAGGTATTGTAAATAAGCCTATCTCTTTTTGGAATTTTTTGTATACTTAAGATATAATATTTTTAATGGAAATGTGGTGGGATGGCAGGTCTGCTATTCCCGATTTTCAAAATATGGAAAAATTTTCTGTTTTTTCGAAGGCAGGTTATTGAGAGGCTGATAAAGGTCGCTATATTGGTAGCTGGTTGTTGTTGTTGTCTAATTTTTGGAAAGTAAATATACTGGAAAGAGATAGGCATTGGATTGCTGTAGAATTGACTTTAGGGTCTATAGTAATCTCTTTCTGTTTTGTGTATATAAGACCTGCATTATGGAATACTATCTGGACAGAGATAGTTAGATTGGTTAATTGTTATAAGATAGATTTTGTAATTGGTGATTTTAATGCTCGTATTGGGGTAGAATTACAGGAATGGATTTATGATAGTAATGAGGATTTTGATCAGGATTGGTTGTTAAGGATATCAAAAGATACATTAATAAATAAGTGTGGAAAATTGGTGTTGGATTTCTGTGAAGATGCGGGATATATTATTTTGAACGGTAGAGACTTATCTACATCTAAGGTTATTATACATATGTGGATGATATAGGTTCCTCTGTAATTGATTTGGCTTTGGTTAAGTTAAATAGATTATCTATTGCAACAAGGTTTTTTGTATTAGATAAAGTGTATAGTAATCATTTTCCGATATAGTTTTAGATTGTAAATCTAAGAAGGAAATTCGAAAATCATTTAAGAGGTCTATGAGTAAGAGTGAGAGAATTTTTTGGAGGGAAGAAGGTAGTGAGAAGGTAAATTATAAGTGTAGGGAATTATTGTGTGCAATTCATAATCAGACAGATAGTATTAACATTCGATGGTTTAATTCATTTAATTAAATCATCATTTTCAGATTGGTGTCAAAGGCCGGTTGGATCTTCCAATTTCATGTGGTTTGATATGGATTGTAAGTTGAGTATTGAAAGAAGAAATCAAGCGTTGAATATGATGAGATGAGCAAAGAGTGGAAATAGTGGAAATAGGATGAGATGAGCAAAGAGTGGAAATAGTGGAAATAGGATGAGATGAGCAAAGAGTGGAAATAGTTGAATAGGATGAGATGAGAAAAGAGTGGAAATTTTGTTAAAGAACGTAATGTGGCTCGCAATTTATGTAGAGCTAAGAAAAAACTTTTTTTGCAGAAGATTAATAAGAATTTGGCGTCTGGTAATAGTAAACAGTTCTGGCGATTCATTAATTTCTTTGTTAAGAGTAAATACAGGGAGCTTCCAGATCTTGATTGGGTAGCTTTTTTTTCAAAGAAATTTTATTCTAGTAAATATTTACCGGATATGTCTGTATATAATTGGTGTATGAATTGGCAGGATGAGTTGTTGGATACGGAGATAACAGAACAGGAAATCAAAAAGATTCTAGCTACTATGAAAAATGGTACTGCTCCAGGTATTGATGGGATACCGGTGGAACTATATAAGAATTGCCCAGATCTGATTGGATATATGGTAGGTCTGTTTAATAAGGTTTATCAATCAGGGATGATTCCTTTAGACTGGTGCAGATGTAAGATTATTCCTATATTTAAAAAGGGACTTAGAGATTTACCGGATAATTATAGAGCAATTTTGTTACTACCAACAAGTTCTAAAGTCTTTTGTAAAATTTTGTGCATGCATTTGATATCTTGGTTGAATAAGTTTAAAATATTTTCAGATTTCCAGGCTGGTTTCCGGTCTGGTTTTTCGACATTGGATAACATTTTTGTTTTATATGCCTTAATACAGAAGTCCTTAAAGAAGAAACGAGGTAAATTTTATGCCTTCTTCGTTGATTTGACGGCAGCATTTGATTCGTTGGATAGAGATATTTTATGGAGCCAACTTCTGAAGATTGGGTTGAGTTATAAATTTGTAAATTTTCTGATTCAGTTGTATACTAATACAGAGGCGTGCATGTCTACTAAGGAGGGTATGACTGATCTATTTTTTACATTAAAAGGTGTGAAACAGGGTTGTGTATTAAGCCCAATACTGTTCAATTTATATTTATATCCACTTGTAAGTAAATTGAATGACTCTAATTTGGTGGGCATTGAGCTTCTGGGAACGGAGGTGAAAATCTTGACATATGCAGATGATTTGGTTGTTGTGGCAGATTCACCTATAGGTCTACAGAGAATGATTGACTTTTTAGGATACACATTACAGGAGTTAAAATTGTTGGTTAATATTGACAAATCTAAAATAATGGTATTTCGAAATGGAGGAAAACATTCTAATAATGAGAATTGGTATTTACAAAATCGCAAAATAGATGTAGTTGATGAGTATAAGTATCTGAGTGTAGTTTTCCAGTCTAATGGGCGTTTTTTAAAACATTTAAAGTATATTCACAGTAAAGTGTCATATGGAATTGATAAAATTATTAAAACTTGTGTATCTGCTAGATTGGTACGTTGGAAAGATAAATTAAAATTATTTGAGGCATTTATTCAATCAGTAGTGTTATATGGATCTCAAATTTGGGGATTTGATTGGAGAGATAGAGATGATAATATGCAAATTAATTTTATTAAGCGTTTATATTCTCTAAAGAGATGGATTCCATCATATATTATATATTTGGAGTTTCAAAGAGTCCCCCTTTATTTTAATATAGTAAAAAATAATTTAAAATGGTTGTGTAAACAGTCCTCTAGTAAACTTACAGAGTCCGCTAAAATATTTTTGATCTCTCAAACAGTAGCGTGGGGAGATTGAATTGTGTTTTTATTGCAAAAATTTGGTTATCAAAATGATCCAATAATACTAAATGAAAATGAGATTTCTGGTATTTTAATGAGTTTGGCAAATAATTATATAACTGAGTTCAAATATAAGGAGGTTAATTATAAATATAATAAATGGTATTTGGATGTTTTTAATGAATGGGGGTTGATGACCTATCTGAATATAGAAAGACCTTTTTGTATTACACAAGCAGTATTATATGTGCGATGTAATATGATTAGAAGAATGTTAAGTCCATGTATGGAGTACTGTGAATTCTGTAATATTACTGTTAATTTTGATGCTTTTCATGTAATAACAGAATGTAAGGTGCTGACAGCAGTCAGACAAAAATGTTTTGGTGAAGCATGTCTTTCGGTTCAAGCATACAAACGGTTGTTGCAGGACTGGGATAAATATCATTGTATTTATAGCTTTGTAACTAAGTTAAATGATTGATTTAGTTATAATTATGAAACATTTCTTTTCCAGAAGCTTACCACCAGGAGGTGCAAATTGACTACTCAAGTGAACGATTTAGTGTCTGAGAGTTGGCAGCATTTATGGTTTTTGGGTAATTTTTGGGCGTAATTTGAATAATTGTTTAATTTTTTGCAGGTAATTGCTTTGTTTTTTCTTTTTTATTTTGTTTTATTGTGTATACGCCGACCATTCGCTGCCACTGTTTTTTATTTGTCTTTTTCATGTAGATTATTTATAAGAATATAGATATTATTGTTTTGGATGATATTAACCTTGTGTTATTTTTGTATTTTTTTCTATCAGTTAAATTGTCACGCGATGCATTGCTGTATTGTTATTTCTTTTGTATTGGTAATTACAATAATTTGTAATTTTGGTTATAGACAGCCCATACATACAGGGTCTCCTTGTACTAATAAATAAAAAAATAAATAAATAAAAATAGAAAAAATAATTAAATATAACTATAAATAGAATTCTCTTTCATTGCATCACAATAGTCCCTAGTATATAACATAATGATAAATCTTACTTGAGATTTCAATAAACTGATTGATTCTTCTAGTTGTTGAATTGTTAAAGAAGATTTCTGCTTTTGTTCTTGTTGAATTTGTAAAGAATTTGATAGCTGAGTTTGAAGTCTTTGAATTTGTTCATTCAATTGCTGAATATCATGATCCTTTGAAGACTGTAAGGTTTCATAAGATTTCCTAAATTATACAAGATACATTATATAAAATAAAACCTTAATGAAAGTTTTAATTTCAATATGAATAAAATCAAAATAAATTGTATCTTAATTAGATTTCAAATCAAAAATTAAAACTTCTTTTATAGTATAATTTAGAAATTATTTAAATGTTTTTGTACTTTCTGTAAGAAAAACAAGTTAAATAGTGAGAAGCAATTGGATTAAAACTATTATAAGGTATAATTTTTATTTTTCTATATTAAACTTAAATAATTTCTTTGAAAAAGTTTTTCATTATTAATGTTTATATATTCTTTATCTTTCATTATCATACTTATTCAATTGAGTTTAATTATATATCTGATGAATTAATTTTTATTTTTTAATAAAAATAAAACTATTCTAGAGATGCAAGTGAGAAATTTTAATTTATTCTGGAATAATTCGATTCTTTGCCATAACTGGGATTTTTTTTTTTTTTTTTGAAAGCTTTAGTCTGAAGACAATTTTGATTAAAATATCATGTCATAAATAATTTGGTTAAAATAAATAAAAATAAGTTTATTCTATTGCTATTGATAATTTTTAGTATTGAGCCAAATCAAAGTTCTCTACAAAGATTTAATATTTTGGAATTGGAAAATTTAACTTTGGAAGAAATTAAGAATTAATTCCATATACCTAACTCAACAAATTGTGCTATATGCTTAACACTGCAGTCAGATCAAATACAGAATAAAATAGTTTCTGCTTTTATTAAAATAAAACAAAAGCAACTGGATGAATTGCAGAAGATGGATATGTTAGCTGTCCTAGTTAAAAATTCTTGTGAAAGATGGAAATCACTTCTCCCTTTCTATAACTTCTTTAAAGAAACAAGATATAAAAAGTAAACTTTGTAATAATTACTTAGTATTGAACCATTCAAAAATTATAATTTTATAGAAAGACAACTGGTTAACACATAATAACACAACTGGTTAATTTTTACTGAATTCTTCTTTACAAAATTCAATACCTTAAACTTATGTGATATTAATAAGGAAAGGGTCAAATGTTTGGGTCTCTGATTAGAGCAAAACTTGATGAGAATGTAGCTATTAACACAAGCAACTCCTTTCCTTGTTCAAATAATAGGACACACTTCTCAAGTGTTTCTGAAAAACAGACCTCTGAAAATTGTGTTTAGCTTATAAGGCTTTGGAAGTTTTACATTTTCTCAGAGTAGTAATAGCTAAGTGGACAAGACACTAAGCACCAGAGCAACACACTGCATGTTCAAAACTTTGCAATTTTAGTTCTGTTTTCTTTTTTTTTTTTTATGTGTAACATAATTATTTTACTGTATTATTAGTATTGTTGTTACTGTTATTATTCCTCATGTTTAAAGCTTATAAAAAAGTTGGATTTAAAAATACATATAATGTGTCTGCAAGAGCAAATAAACTTGGACATTACAGAGCATGGATGAAAAAGACAAGTCTATTATGAAAATGAGATAGTAAAGCTGTAATTTTTTTTCTAAAACAGCTTTTTTTGGATGCACACAATGCTACAATACTTTTTTGTAACCCATGCTTTTATGACAACTATCATCTTAGCTCATTATATTTATCATCATCTCTTGTGAAGATTAATATATTCTAGCACTATATCAATGAATGCCTAAAACTTCTTCTCTAAGATAAGCTTTTCTGTAGATTTAATTCTTTTGTATCATTAAATAAAACATTTATTTCTTCATATTTTTTTCAGATTTGGTGATATTGTTATATTTGAAGTTTTACACTTCAAATAAACATGAGAACATGAGGAAATGGTTCATAACATTAACAATAAAAAAATTCTACAATTATGCTACCCTATTTTTATAATTCATCTTTTTTGTCCATGTACAGTGATGTCTAAAGCTTATTTTTCCAATTTTTCACATCTACTTTAGTTTGTTTTATAAGCTTTAAACATGAGAAATAACAGTAATAATAATTCTAATGATACAGTAAAATAATAAAATAATTGTTTCACATAAGAAGAAAAAAAAAAACAACTAAAATTGTGAAGTCTCAAATCTACATTGTGTCACTCCTGTGTCTTGTCTATTCAACTATCGCTGTTTAAAGGAGACATTCCAAAGCTTTATAAGGTAAAACTCAATTTTCAGAGGCCCTTTTTTGAAAGTGCTTGTGAAATGGGTTCTATCATTTCGACAAGAAACTGTTTGTGTTGACGGCTACATACTCACCAAGTTTTGACCAAATTGGAGACTCAAACATCTGACCCTTTCCTTATATATTGAATGACAATTCTTCAAAAAATTTAAATCTTGTAGTAACCAATTGAAACTGCCAATGATAAAAAAATAAAATAACTGATTACATATGAAACTTTTTGTCTGAAACAGAATAACATAATAAATTAATAGTTTTAAAAATTAGCAACAAATATATAATAGAATCAACACTAGTCCAGAAATCTTTAGGACCTGATTGTCCTCCTGGAACATTACATATATTAATCAAGAAAGAAATAGAAACCACAAAAAAAATTTAAAACTCCAATCATTTTATATTAATATTATTACAAATTAACAAGAAGGAAATGAAATTCCTAGACAATAAATTAATAATAATAATGTTGGTATATATTCCTCCAGATCATTCAGAACTACTAAAAGACAGATTACACAGATTTCTGGAAACATCTGTCTTCTAACATATTAATATTAATTTTGGGAGATTTTAATTCAAGAGTTGTGCAGTTATTACATAATTGGTATAATGGACCAAATGAATTAATATTCAACATTCACAAATCTAAAGATAAATACATAATGAACTAAGCAAATTCATGACTTGCAACTATATATATTTAAATGATTGTATGCAGAATGATTGTTCATCCAAATTTACTTGTATGGAAGATCAGTTATAGACTTATATCTATTCTGAATTAATGCTTGACTCATGTACTAAATTTAGAGTTTCAAGTTGTAATGTAGTACAGTAGAGCATCGATTATCCGACTCAATTGGAGACTCAGGTTGGTCGGATAACCAAAAAGAATGAAAAAAATACATTATTAGTATAGTATATCCCATGTAATTAGTATATTAGTATATCGCTATTAACCAACTTTGCATTGAATTTTCATTGATGTTAAGCCTAACAAATTTTTTTAAAAAATAATCGTCACTATTGTATCGTTAAAAATTATTTTTAAATTATTTTCTTGCTCACAAAACAAACAACCACTCATAATTAGAAAATTAAGTCTCGTTTAAATACTGACTTCCCTTCTATGGTCGAGCTGTTGTTGCCAGCTAAAACACGCAAAAATTTAACAAAAATAATATTAAAGTAGCCAAGACATAGCTAAATATTGTAGTGACACATCACTAGCGGACATTTGAAATTTTCGGACTAGAACGGTCGGTTAACCGATGTGACGGTTAATCGGGGGTCAGATAATCGATGCTCTACTGTAGATCATTTTCTTACAGTTGTAAGTTTTGGTACTTCATTTTTGGCACTTATCAAAAAACTAGTTCCAAACCCTTATTTTTTCAAAAAATAAATTATAATTATCAGAAATTTCAGATTATTTAGTGTTGAAACAAAAGTTTCTGAAATACAATAACTATGAAAATATTAAGTTTCTTCATTAGACTATATTGAAACAATGTGATAAAATGAAAAAGATAAAAACATCTTTGGCAGTTAAAATTTATTATTATTTTACAGTTTTTTTGGAATTTCATACGAATTATTTGAAAATTTGAAGGATGACTGGAAATACAGATTTACACAACTGGTGGAAACAGCATTTTGTTGATCTATAACAAACAAACAAAATTTCTTAGCTCAATCAGTTGTGCTATTAAAATACCTTAAAAATTCCTTCAAGATCTAACTGTTTGCCAATGAACATAGGAATAAATATAAAAATGCTGTTAATACAATTAAGATTGTTTATAAATAGTGAGAATTTTTTCAGTGTATGTATTGTCTTTCAACAGATCACTGCTATTAGTGCAGTTCAAAAGTATCGTTTGTTATTCATCTCCTAACAGACTGAACAATTTTCTAAGATGCACAAAATCAATAAAATTTTTTAAATATTACAATTAAAATCTATCTAAAGACTACTGACTAAAATTGATTTAAAATGTATAATTTAAATCAACTTTTTCAAATGTATTGTTAAAATATAAATGGAAATAAGGAGTAAAAATAACTTTTATATATTAAACAATACTATTGCATAGTCTAATTATATAAATTTACATTGGTTACTTTTTGATAGTAAAACTATTATAAAACAATAAAACAAAGTATAATCCCCTGTAACAGGAATTTAACCTTATTATTAATAAACAATTTGAATGACTGATTTTAATTTATTCTAATAGAAAAAAGCAATATTATACAAAAATTACTTTTATAGTCAATTTAATTTTAGTATTTCATTTTTTAGTAATAATATATTTGTAGTTCTATAAAAGTAATTTTTATATGTGGGAAGCTAGAAAGTTCATTAAAATGCTGTTCATTCTACAAACCTCTTCTATTGTGTTTAATATTGAAGTTATTACAATCTAAATTTTAAATTATAATTTAAAAATTTCTGAAAAATATCTTCAAAATTTTAATTAATAATGATTTTGATAGTATTAAAATGATAACAAACAATTATTTATTGTGACATCCTCACAGTACTGGGCTGCAATTTTTTATATCTCAATGCATAATGCTCTTCATTTTAGTGGTATTGCCCCTGTACATCATACTTTTCCTGCTAACAAGACAGTCATACCAGTCATCTACCTAACTCTGTTCTGAAGAAAATTTTTGAACTGAAATAACATGATTTTCAGTCAAAACTGTAAGTTTTTATACAGTTAATTGGTCCTTGGCTCCTAAGTTTTCTGTATCTAGTCTTGGCTTTTATCTATCTAACTCCATTCTTGAGATTAAGGAAGGACAGACAGACAGATGGACACCAGTGAAAATTTAAAATTGCAGCCCAATAAAAATATTTTATTTCAGAGTAAAATTAAGTTTCCTTACTTAGTTTCAGTATAAAGTTGTTCTTTTTCCTGTTGTAATTGAACAATGCTGAAATTGTAAACAATAATCATCAGTATTTTAAATAAGAAAAGACAAAACATTAGTGACTAAAAAATTACCTTTCTTGTTTCCTTCTTAATTTATCTGTGAGCTGAAAAAGAATACAGGTAATAATGTAACAATTATGTAAACAATTTTGATTATTATTTTATATATCTAAAATTACCAAATATTTTAATTATTTTTGAAATTATTGAAAAAGTAGTACACATAAATTCAATTTTTTCTATATCAATTGGCATACCAATTATTATTATTTGACATATAATTTTATTAATATTAGAACATTAGGAAATAAATTATTTAATAAAATAAAATTATTAAATTGAAGTACATTTAAAATAATCTAACCTTATGAATTTCTTCTTGTAGATTTGAAATTTCTTGCTTGTGTGTTTTCTATTATTTTAAAATATTAAATTTTAATGATAAATATAATTACTAAATTATTTAAATAAATGATTATTTTTTCTTACATAAATACTTTTTTCATAAATAATAATAAATTTGAAAAATAACCTTCATTTCATCAATCTGAGATGCTAGCATCTTTTTTTCTTCTTCTTCTATATCTAATTTCAATTTCAGATCTAAAATAGTTTTATAAATACAGTTTAGTATGACAGAACTTTTATAATAAAGAGTGATGCAAATTTGTTTCTTAAATATATAGAATTTTATATATTTAACTATAGAAATCAATTACTTTAAAAAATTTTTTCATTTTAAAAATGTTTAAAACGAACATTTTAAATATAAATATGATTGGTACAATTGGCAGAATAGTTTTTTCAAGCATCAAAAAATCAATTAATTAAAAATTACAAACTATCATCATCTTAAGATTCTCTAATTCAATAATAATCCACTTCAAATCAAAAATTTTCTGGGAGGATATTTGGACTTCAAAGATCAAAATGTTTCTAAATAATTTTCAACACTAAATTTAAAGGGTGACAATTTTAAGCATGTAATATAAAAAAAAAATCCTTAAATTCAGATATAATGCAAGCAATATTTCATGCATTGTTATCTAAATACATAAAAAAAATTTTTTTATTTGCACAAGCTATCCAATATTTAGCATTTTACAAAACAGTGGCTGATTCTATCATAAAGTAATGATTAAAAATTAAATTTATTGATGATGATAAAACTTAAGTCATCAATATACATATCTTGAGGATTAATTCTTGTCAAATTACCAGACTGGCTTTCTCAAATCTTTCATCTTTCATATTAAAAATTAGAAAAGACAAGTAGCATGCAAAACTACCAGCTATAGATAACTACAGACTGAGAATAACATTTAATTTCCTACTAGATAATAAAACCTTTCATCCTTTTCTAGATTAAGCATTTTAGTTAGCAATTTGAAATGCATAATATATTAAATAGGTTGCTTACACTGGCTATTATAATTTCAAGTTTTAATAGAATTAAAACTTGAAATGCTAATGATGAAAAAACCATGTAACAAAAGATGTCAATATCATAATAAAAGAAACCAATAATTTAAAAATGATCACAATTGGAAGTGAGTTATAAGAAAAGGTAGAGCTAAATTGTCAGTAAAGTTTTGTATCTAGATAACCAAAGTTTTTTACTGTAGGTAGTCTAGATAATTTGGATATGTATTGCAAACATGTAAATAAGTTATTAATGAAATTTTAAATTAAATTTTCAAAAAATGGTATTTATTGTACTCAAATCTTATGCATGTTTACTTATCAGGATTCATACTCACTTTTCGTCCTAAAAATTAAGCATTCTTTGAGAAATGAATCAAGAAGTGCAAAAAAAAAAAACCTTCTTGTTTAGTATATTGTACTAAAGTGATATTTCAGCAACCTGTTATTACCGTTTTGCCAAACTTATCACAACTTCAATATATTATACCACTCTTCTTTTATTATTTTTACAAACCTTTAACAAAGTGTGAAATGCATTTTGTTAAAGATACTTACAAAGAATAAATGAAGATTGTTATAATATATCAAAGTCACTGTGATAAGTTTGGCAAAACAGCAGTAACAGGTTGCTGAAATAACACTAGTAAAATTAATATAATATTTTATATGTTGTAATAGCACCAATACTGTCAATAATATTTTTTTATATGAGTAAAAATCAAAAAGCTTTTGCCAACAATGATTTCTCAAAATCTGGTTGATATTTCAGAATTTCAAAATATACATTTGAAAGTCCAGTTTATATCCTATTTTTCTACTTAGTTTCCAAGACATGATCAAAAATTTCTTCAAAAAGATTTCCCATTGTGGCACAAGATTTTGGATCTCTCTCCCACACAATGTGTCCAATTGCTTATGCAGTCGCAGTTGAACTGCTGTCTTCATATTGCCATTCTGATTCTTGAGAAGGTCAAAATGATGATTAATCACAAGATTCTCGGTTCAGGCTGTATGGCAGATGATGAAAACTGGCCTGATCTGATCATCCTGAATGTTTATCATTCTGTTTTGTACTTCTCACACCATCAACTCACACATTGTATGATAGACAATTGTCCATATACAAGTACTCATTTCTTGATAAATTTTGCTTGTATTCTTGCCAGATGCTCATAAAAATCAAATCACACTTAAAGTTCCTCCAGTATGGAAGTTGACATCCACCATTTTCAAACATCCATATTTCCACAGTATCTCATCAGACAGCATTGGAAATTGCTAAGACAACACAGAGAGAACTGCACTCTAACACATATATTTTGAAATTTTGAGAAATGTAATTATTTTTAAGGAAAAATGCAGTTGGCAAGACTTTTTGATTTTTCCCTCATATATTAAATTTTACAACAATATATTATATAAAACGAAAAAATTATAAAAAGGAACCAATTAGCATGAAACTTTATACAATAAAGTTTCATGCTAATTTTAAATGATTTATTTAAAGCTTCTAAAAGTAAATCAATAGCATACATCATAAACTATATATACTTTGCCACAAGCATAATATTAGGTTCACTATGCAAAACACAAGGTGGCAGTGATAAGAAAGGACATAAAACTTAATTTAAAAAAGTTTTATCTTTATTACTCTCTTGGCAGGGAGACAAAAAATGTAAATTGCTACCAAATGCCAATTGGTGTTGAATCTGACTTTTATGTTATTATATTGAAATATTTATGTTCGATTGATATCACCTAGATAATAACTTCTCTATCTAGGCAATATCAATCAAGCATAAAAGTTAAAATTAAACTTATTTTTCATTTAAATTAAATTTAGATATTTAATTTTTTTAAGTCTCATTCTAGAAAAATTCATATATTGTCAATAGCGCGTGAAGACATACTTATATCACCTCCAATATTAAACAGTAGGATACCATATATGTATGTTTGCTGGACAGATAAAAGTGGACTTATTTTTATTTACTAGCTGTTACCGCAGCTTCACCCATGCAGAATTTGCAATTTGATAGAAATAACCCTCCCTTGATACTTCACTAAAATTCTCAACATTAGTTGTTACTATAAAAACAAAAACTTGCATCTAAAATAGTACAGTAGAAGACGTTCTTCAGGTTAAGCCTTAATCTTCTCCCTCTTCACTGTGGAGAATTTCGAAAAATCCCTTCTTAGTATGCATTTTCATGACGTACCCTAACTGTATACCAAATTTCACCTCTTTAGGTTCAGCGGTTTGCTCTGAGAGATGATGAATCAGTCAGGACATGTAATTTTATATATCACAAGTTCGGACAAGTGCACTTCATATCTCACTGACCACATGACTGCACCGCGCAGTTACCCATCTTGTATATGTACACGTCTTGCCCCTCGCAACCAAAAATATAACATGCACCTAGATGATATCTTTTAATTTATATGAATGTTTAACGGAATAATTATACAGCCTATGTCCAACCTAAAGGTCCATTCTAAATATTGGTGAAAGAATTTTTGAAATCGGATGAGTAGTTTCAGAGATTACCTCCTACATTCAAACTTACAAACTTTACCTCTTTATAATATTAGTATAGATTTAAAGTAATAAAGTTAGAAAATTCTGTAAGAATTAAAATGTATAAATTTATTCAAAGCATAATTCCAATTTAGCTTTTATATTTGACTGATATAGTGCATTTTATCAGACTGAATGGTTTAACATCATTTGTTGTGAATTGTGTTAAGCAATTTATTTTTGCAGTCACCTGTATCTTGAAATTTCTTAGTTACTGAAATCACTTCAATAACAAATAGGAACAGAAAGAAATCTGCAAAAATAATAAAATTAGGACTTTTAAGAATTATATAAACATTGTTTATTCATTTCACTTAAAATGATTAATAGTGTAAAATATATAACAGTAAATAAGTATATAAAAAATTTTTAATCTGTGGTCAAATCTTTACATCTTTTCACTTTACACTCTTTGAAATTTATCATAAACATTTCAGTCACTTCAGTTCAGATATGTCATTTTTGTTTAAATATGATGACTGTTTTGATAAATATATAATGCATTCATGATTTATGTAAAGACTGCATTTCTAAAATGTGCATGTTTCAAAAATGTAATTTTTGTTTAAGCTTACATCTATACTAATATTATAAAGAGGTAATGTTTGTAAGTATGTAAGTAAGTTTGGATGTAGCAGGTAATCTCCGAAACTACCAATTCGATTTCAAAAATTCTTTCACCAATATTTAGAATGGAACTTCATGGTGGACATAGGCTGTATATTATTCCTTTAAACATTCATATAAATTAAAAGATATCATCTAGGTTAAGGCTTTTATGTCCAACAGATGGCGCTATGAGTACGACGCCCTAAGTTTGCTTTTCTGTGAGGCATTATGCTTTTCTGTGAAAATGAACTAAAGCAGATCATCTTCTATCTATCTACATAAATAAAAATGTAATGTTCGTTTGTTCCTACTGATTCCTTTGAAATTTTGACACAATGCTGCATTTGAATACACACGTGTTTTTATATAATATACATGTCGAAATTCCCCCCACTGAAGGGAGATAGTTAAGATTAAGGCTTAGTGTAAAGAACTCTGCTTCTATTTATACTATTTTAGATGCGGTTTTTTGCATTTTTCATTGCATTTTAATAGGGTACGTCAACAGAATGTACACTAAGAAGGGATTTTTCGATATTCCCCCCGCGGGGGAGAGGGACAGGATTAAGGCTTACTGTGAAAAACTTGGCTTCTATTATACTATTTTAGATGCGGGTTTTTGCGCTTTTGATTGCGTTTTAATAGGGTACGTCAAGAGAATGTACACTAAGAAAAAATTTTTCGAAAAATTTTCCCCCACGGGGGAAGTGTTATACATTTATAATAGATACATTTTGAGCCACAACAAGGCGTG